>NC_047508.1:10649680-10949680 GCF_902827115.2 Pseudochaenichthys georgianus
CGAGGCCAGCACCCCCTCATAGTCGCCCATGTGCTTGGCAAAGTAGTCTGTACACACACACAGATTCACACACAAGCAAATTGGCACAAGATGTATACAACATTTTTAGTCCCAACATTATTTCACAGTGGTTAACTGAAAGTGGCTGAATTAATACCATATATTTAAAGAAAATAATTGCATTACAGCCGAGCTGGAGTACTTTTTAACAATAGATAACAGAGAGAATGAGGCCAGCGGCAGGGAAGTGTGTGCGTGCGTGCGTGCGTGTGTGTGTGTGTGTGTGTGTGTGTGTGTGTGTGTGTGTGTGTGTCGGCAGTCCACTTACCACAGAGTTCCTTAGTGTCAACATTACTATCACAGCATAGCAGAGGAGCAGCAGAGGGAGCGAAGGAAGGAAAAGTAGAAGGAAGGAAAGGAAGGAAAGGAAGGAGATGAGCAGGGTCAGAAACAGAGGAAAGGCTTTTTGCATGCGGTCTAAATAACTATCTGTCTCAACACACACAGACACAGAGCTTGCATCTGGCAGACATGGAGCACACTAACAAGACTCTCTGACAGGAGTCTGAAACAATCCGATGCCATCATTCATGCTCTGTTCACCGAGAGGGGACTCATCTCATCTGGCAGGGAATTCTTCACCGGTGTAAGGAAGACTTCCCCAGGTTGACTTACCAGGAGAAACAGAGAAGAGGAGAAGAGGATGGGATGGAGGGAAAGAAGAAGTGAGAGTAGAGAGAGAAACCAGCCAAAAGAGTGCCGTGAGGCGTAACTAATGATGGGAGACCTGGGACAGAGGAGGAGCCAGGCAGAGAGACTCCATCTGTTCATCTCAATTATAAATACGTGTTTTGTAAATGTTATAATTAAAGGAAATGTAAAAAAAAAAACACATTAACTGGGGTTTCAAAATAAATTCTTAATTGATATTTTTTATATCGGAAAAAGGCCAGAGAAGAGCTCTGTTTGGATTTAATCAGACTTGTGAGACATCTTATTTTCCAATTTTACAGAATACATCCTTATCCTGCACTGTGACGGATGGGCTTTAAATATATCAACTACATGTGTAGTTTCACCCAACATTACATTTATTTCCGTTTACTAATTACATAAGGTATACGCACAATTCTGCATTCTGGCAGGCTTGTCAGGGTTGTTACTGTGCCAACATTTAGATAGTAAAATAAGAATGGCACATTTTCCAAATCATCCAAATGGTCGATCCAGATGCAGAAAAACAACACTGGAAGTAAACCACTGATTTTTGAGTCATAAACAGTATTATGCCTAAAAGTAATTGTTTATATGTTTGTTGCTTTTTTCATATTAAAAAGGCTTTTATTTGTTCAGTTTACTTTTGATAAGGAGTACTACTCTATGCTTATGACGTACGCTTATTACTGTGCCTGAACATAGACAGAGCAAAGAAGCTGCTGCTAACGTGCTGCTAACGTGCTGCTATTAGCTGCTAACGTGCTGCTAACGTGCTGCTAACGTGCTGCTATTAGCTGCTAACGTGCTGCTAACGTGCTGCTATTAGCTGCTAACGTGCTGCTATTAGCT
Source organism: Pseudochaenichthys georgianus (assembly GCF_902827115.2). Lineage (NCBI taxonomy): Eukaryota > Metazoa > Chordata > Actinopteri > Perciformes > Channichthyidae > Pseudochaenichthys > Pseudochaenichthys georgianus. The sequence continues at coordinate 10,651,247 of NC_047508.1, forward strand.
GCTAACGTGCTGCTAACGTGCTGCTAACGTGCTGCTAACGTGCTGCTAACGTGCTGCTATTAGCTGCTAACGTGCTGCTATTAGCTGCTAACGTGCTGCTAACGTGCTGCTATTAGCTGCTAACGTGCTGCTAACGTATTGCTAACGTGCTGCTAACGTGCTGCTATTAGCTGCTAACGTGCTGCTAATGTGCTGCTATTAGCTGCTAACGTGCTGCTATTAGCTGCTAACGGGCTGCTAACGTATTGCTAACGTGCTGCTAACGCTACATCTTACTTTGGCTACTGGTTATAAGCCAGATCATCAAGACAATTCTTGTTTAAATGTGTCTAATTCCATCAACTACATGGAAGTGCTTTACTAAATCCCTCAAGTTCCTCTTTAATGATAACAGTTTCTTTTTTTTTTAACTCTATCAAAGGTTACATGAGGTTTTTGAAACATTTTGATGTAAAACCTATGGGATAAGAAGCTATTTAATGTACAGAAGCAATGCTGGGTAGAAAATGGGTTAGACTTTGGAAGTACAATAGATGCTATGGGAGGATTGGAAGCCTGAAAGGGAGACCCTAGAGAAGGTGTTATTTGATCGAGAAGGATGGTGCAGGGAAGCAGGAAGAGATGGGCAGTGTGACAGGAAAAGAAAGAAAAAGATCAAAAAGAGTGACAGAAACAGAGAAGACAAATGACTGGAGGCAGGACAGCGCTCATTCTCTGCCTGCTCCATCCCTCTTCTCCATCCATCAACTTCCTGCACCAACAGGAAACCCTTACTCTGCCATTTTTTCTTTTACTTAAACCAATCAATAACCTTATCTGCTGTCACATGATAATGCTGAGCCCTGACATGCTGCTGCCAAGTCTACTTAACTGTAATGAGTCGACACTTTTCTAAATGCATGCATCAGATTTATTAAGCGCAACCATCCCAAAGATGGCTGACGTCGGAGAGATGTTGGCGTTTGCATGGTCCAATTGCTGCACTGATTTAAAAATAACCTGCCGTAGCCTGCTGGAGGATTTATACGTTGTGCCTAATTCGATTCTATAAAGGTCAGCTTTTGTTCTGCTTGGTTTCCTGTTTCCAAGGTTTTGTAAATTAACTGAGCCAGTTTTCTGATTGCCGAGATCCCACTGTGTCAGCACACTTATCCTGATTGCAGGCTGGATGAGCCGATTGGCTGATTATTAAATGTCAATAAATCGTCTCAATGAGAGCCAATCAAAACCGTAGACGTACTTTAGAGAGGCTTATGTCCTGTAGATTCAGGATGACTAATGCACATGGTTTAGAAAGAGGATGAACAGATGAAAGATGTTAAAACAGATAACTCTGACTTTTCCCACTGTTCACTCTTCTTTTAATACTTCCTCTTATTGTTAACCTCTGTCTTTATTTTGTCACACACAAAATTGAAAAAGAAGGATACTGCAGTGCAGCAGGAAAGCAGTTGCATGCATCTCCTCTCTTTTTCATTATTGATAGAGATACGTGATCACCAACAAAAGGCACGGTAGAGTGAACACACATATCTACACACATACATGAACAAATACTGTATGCAGATGTATTTCATGCTGCTTCACAGACAGACAGACAGACAGACAGACAGGCAGGCAGACAGACAGACATACAGACAGACAGACAGACAGACAGACAGACAGACAGACAGACAGACAGACAGACAAACAGACAGACATGTTGCATGCTGTAGACCCAAAGACAGACAGACAGATGCACACACACAGTAGCGGTAGAGTAGTGCTGACCTGGTGTTATCAGAGTCAATGCTGTGAAACAACTTCTCCAGCTCTTCCTCGTTCAGCGTGCCATCGGAGAAGAAAGCTTGAAACTCATCCAGAGAAAGTTTTCCATCATCTGCAGGAGACACAAACACATACATGTTGAATGATGTGTAGTAGGCAGCATCCTCCTAATGAGACCCACGTTCCATTGAAGATCTTGACATTTCTTCATCCCAAAAAATATAATATTAAACCATTATATTATAGGGAAACTGTCAGTTCAAGCCACTAGAAACGTCATGTATTGTTGTGATTATGCCGCTAGTAATTAAAAACTATTTCAGATTGGACTCAGTCATAGCTGGATTGGAATACCCAGAGTTGATAACATATGTTTTTCATATCTACTGTAAATAAACCATGTCTCCATGACGAAAGCCCAACAACACCTTAATTAATTCCTCCAAGATCTCAGCTACTGGTTTAAAATGTTTTTAGTAGAACAAAGTTGTAATTTATCTGGCTGCGACAATAGTGTGTGGCTAAAGCCTGAAGTTATGAGCTAGCAGCTAATTAGCTAGCTATCAAGACCGGTTACAGACAATGAGCAGACACATTAGCAGGCTGGTGGGGGTAACCCCGTGTCTTAACTGTCCCCACCTTAACTTCTAAAGGGGCTTTGGAGACCGTAGACACAGCCATCGACAGTGACCCATGCCTTCGTCTAATATCGAATGTAACTGCGTTTATTTCTGCATTAGTCCATATACCATTTACTCAAACCTTTTCTGAATAAGTCACAACTGTAAGGAAATACATCCAACGTTCACCTTGCTTCATGTAACAGACCTTTAAACCGTGCAGCCTATTGAATAAGTCACATTGAAGCCTTGAGAAATGAGTCTTTACCCTGTGTTACCATGGTTTCTTCAAATACATTACAGTCATCGCCTCCAAAGAAGCTAACCACAGGACATGACGATAAGCTAACAAAGTCTATGTTATCTAATACACAGTTTGTATTTTTAAATGAACCATGTTTCTCTGTAGTTACCCAGTTTTGTATTAGTTTGTTGCTGTGGCATGTTTCCACCATCACAAACACACACACAAGCTCAGTGTGATCCTAGCCTTCAGTGCTTTCTCAAGCTGCTGCCAAATCAATCCGCCTTGCGCTTCAGTCTGCTGCATCCCTGCCGTCTGCCTGTCTCTGCACTTTGGGAAGCCCACAATGCCCATTATGTTTCAAAGGCTGTTGGGAAACATCGATAACCAACAAGCTCATGTTATCATTCCTGCTACTTTTACGTTGACGTGAGTACTACCACCCTACAGTATTTTCACACAGTCCTATGCAAGCTGCTGAACTAAAAACACTATCTTCTTTTGACGCTATTGTTCACACAAAATCCCCTCCTGGTGTTTTGATTCCTGCCATCTCTGGTTCACAGTTCTCTGTTGGATTTTGTCAATGTTACGTCAAGTGTTTTTGAATACTTCTACATCAAGTACACAGGTTAGCCAAAACAAGATTTTCAGAGGGTGTTACTCAGAAGGTCAGACACTTTTTAAAGTCTTTAGTGAGGCATATGCATCTTGTCTAATTTGAAGCCATGATAGGCCATGTTATAGTCTCCTGGGTTTAGTGGTAAAGCCTTGATGCCTTTTGAGCCACTCATCCAGCAAGCTTCCTCCGAAATGGACTTTTTTCGCTCAGCATGTGTCCACCCATTTTCAAAGTCAGCCTCTGAATTCGAATAGCCTTAGAATCTGAACCTACAATGCTGTACAATTAAAAATCTTACACTTAAAAACAACCCGTTCTAGCACATTGAAAAAGCGAAATAAAAAGTAACATTTTGAACAAAAAATAAATCCACACTGTTTTTAAAGCTTCACTCTTTTCTAAGTTTTAGGAGAAGATGTTGGGTTTGGGTTGTGAAACTTTGCATTATAAATTAGAAAAAAACGGACACAAACATCATTCTATTGGGTGAAGTTTTGTCTCCCATTCAACTGAAACTACTTCCACAGTGCTGTTGGACCATACAGTAGGACCTTGGGATGACCGCACATGAGGTGTGACTCAATTAATCATTGGTTTTTATTCTGCATAGACCCAACCAATACTGCTGAGCACTTGTTTTTTACCAATCTAGCAAAAACCAACCAATGCAATATGAGATGTCTGTGGTATAGTGGTGGCGCTGCAGTTGGGAGTGGCTACTCATGGCTTTTACGCATCCTGCATCTGCTTGCTAGTATGCCTGACTGTCTGTCTCACCACATGATGCAGAGCTAGATATCAAATATTAATTCCCTGGCCCTCAAAGTGTTTTTGTCCTTGAGTGTGGCTGACTGGATGCAGAAGGTTGAGCTCTGGGACCACAGTAAAACACAGGGACAGCTTACAAAGGGTTGAGTTCAAATGTTCTGCTCTTAAGTCTGCCTTATCAATTCCCTTTTGCTTTTTTCTCAATGACAGGGTAAGGCAAGCATGTGTGTTAATGGATTACCAACAAGAAATCCTTGCAATGATTTCTTATATCTTTCTTTCCTTTACTGCTATTTTCTTGTCGATTTTTTTTCTTTATTTTGCCTCAAGTTTGACCACTTAGGAGAAAAGGCTTCAGATGCTTTTCAACACACTGTCAAAAAAAAACTTTCAGGAACTCCCAAATCACTGCCAGCCATACTCTTTTAGCTTTCATCTCCTCCCTACTTTATATTGTCTGCCTATTTGTCTCACAATGTCATCCCTTATTTGTTCTGGTTCCTGTTATAGAAACCCAAAGTGGAAGCTGACTCTCCGATGTTGTGCCATGATGCAAACAAAGAAGACGAGTAAGAAACAACGCTTGGCATAACCTTTCTTCGACAGAAGGCATGCTTGTTTGACGAGGACTTCTGAAAAGCCACTTCTTCTGTTCACAGCACCTGTCCCACTTTCTCTGTCCGACCAAGCTTGACTGTTTGTTTAGACTCTAAAGCCATGACTATTTCTAACCTGCCCTTCTGTGGTGCAGCAGTGAAGCAGCACTGAAAGCAGAGGCACTGGTGTTTAATTCAGCAGTGACCCAATTGACTGTGTGCAGCTAGCCCTGTTGGACCCTCTTAGGAATTCTCCACTTACACACCAGAAACACACACACTAACCACTCAAGCAAAGCAAAGCTATAGCCAACCCCATTTTCCTTATTATGAAATTATACAAAATGATACATAAAAAAAGCTTCGATTATTCGTGACCTTTGCTATAACACATGTTTATCATGTCAACGTACTGAACATTTATGCTGCTTCCTATTACCGAATCCTGGTTTTCCAGCCACCATTTCACCCTGGGACTCCTTTAAGAAAACCCCATTATAAATAAAGCAAAACAACCTCGACAACCACTCTCCTCCCTAACCTCATACCGAGGTATGTATGCCAAAAGCATCCTGGCTCTGCCGAATGGGACACTTTAAATTTGCCCTACTTGCTGAAATTACCATTATCTTACTGTCCAAAATTGGCCATGGAGAGAGAAATCATTTTGAGGCTGAGGAAATGACCCAAAATCAAAAATGTCCTCTAAAACAGCAGGCAGGGAATCAGCAAGCATTAAAACTGATTCCTGGTAGTTCTTAATTTCCAGCTTGGGGTGAGTTGTGTAGGTGATGTTAAAGTTCACATACACAGTGGTGGAATTGAAGTATAGTTACTGCAGGCTAGATGAGTTTGACCTAGTTTACCATTATTTGCCACACTTCCATCCCACAACTTTTATCATTTATCACAAATAACATTATACCGCCTGAAGAAAAAGGGGAAATGTGCAGAGCGTGAGGTGAGATAAGCCTACGTGTGAAGCCACAGCCAGCATAAACCACCTTAGCTTAGCAACACAAACATTAACAGAGGACAGCAGCAAGCCTGGCTCTGTCCAAACGTAACAAAGTCCACTTTCTAGCACCCCTAAAGATGACTTATTATTGTATTTATCTTACTAGAACAAAGTGGGAAGATGACACTTTGGCATAGTAGCGATTTTGAAAGTGGTAAAACATAATCAGTAGTGACATTTAAGGTTTTGGCAGGAAGATTTGTTTAACCTTTATGCAGCTGATTTCTTGTTTCCAATCTTTTGTGCTAAGCAAAGCTAACAGCTGCATTTCAGATTTACCCTACAAACTTGACAATGGTATCAGTCTCAACATGAAAACAAAAAAGTATAATTCCCAAAATGTCTAACCCTCCCTTAAGGTGTTTCCAAACCAAGTTATCCCACACATCCCTAAGTGATGGCGAAATGTATCTATTTCTGAGCCTCAAACCGAAAAGTAATTTATTGCTGAAACCGTTTCCTACTATCGAACAACACGGCCCGGTGCAGTTCTGATTGTGAAGGCATCCTTCAATATATATTCCATTCCCTGTTTTTGAGAAGCTGCTGACTGTCTTTGTCTTTTCTCTAGTACTATGTGACTCCTACCTCTTTAAAGATAAAATAGATGGTCGTTATATATACACCCACTTTTAAGGATAGTCTATTGTTATACAGCCTTCTGCATTTTTGGTACACTATACTCATGCAAAATTGCTTCACAAGTAATTAATATCTGCTTTACAGCTGGGGATTGAGAAATAGAATAAGAATTAGATCACAAATAGAAATGTTACTTCAGAAAGTGGATACTATCAGTGGGGTGCAATTGTCTGATTATATCCTAAATGAATTAATTAATAATCACACGCTTGACGCTTCACAGAACAGTGTATTGTTGTTTGGGTAAAGCAAAAACAAATCCTCTCCTCCATCACACACAGAATGAATGAAGCCCCTTTGTTTTCTTGTAATGCCATGTCATTATATCGCCCAGGGAAGGAGTCATAAACTGCGTGGCATTTGCAGACCTTTTCCTTAATCAAAGCTCTTCATTTTGAAAATATCACACAGGAAATCATGGAGCTAAAATCTTTTCCGGTTAGCCAATCACGGGAAATGCGATCATTTTGTAAGGACTTTTGTAGTGCCCCAAATTACTGGTGCTAAAAATGCCACCAATGCACCCTGTCATTTTCAGGCTGCATTGATTCAAGAGAGTTTTTGGAATTCGAAATCTTTGTAAACATGAAAGGTTTCTTGCCTTTTGCTGATTACGTTTCTTTACAGAGCCACCAACCGGCATTTTAATTTTAATTTAATCATTTATTTGGCAGGGACAATGCACGGTAATATGTCAAGCGTAACAGTGACAGATTTAGCTTTGAGCAATTTCCATCCGTCCCTCACATAAAACATTTAAGAAAATTACATTTTACAAACATAGCAAAAAACAAATACATGATATGCAAAAAGTGCAAAAGAGCAAGAGCAGCATACACAAGCATTTACCACATGGCAGTACCATATAGCAGCGACGATATATAAAGTGCAAGAGAAGATACAAGAGCTACATAAAGTGCAAGAGGAGATACCCCTGGATTAAAGTGCATTTAGCGATGATTACACGTCTGTTTGTTTCTCAACCATTCTTTGAGTTGACCTTTGAAGCTATTGAGAGTGGGACAATCCGTATCTCAGTCGGGAGGCTATTCCAGAATGAGTTGCCTTTAATGGAGAGGACATTTTTCCCAAAAGTGGTCCGTCTGCGGTGGACTTCAGTCTCCTCTGGTTTCTGACCTAGTGCAGCGTCCAGTGTGTTTTTTGTGGATGAATTCCCCTAAGGGGGGGGGGGGGGGGGGGGGGGGGGGCAGTCCATGTAAACATTTATAAAAAAAAAACACATACTTTTAAAAGATTTTAAATTGTCAAAACTCAAGAAATTGTGTTTTTCAAGGATGGTACAGTGGTGGTATGAATTTGGCTTTCTGTCAAAAACCTTGATAGCTCTCTTGTACAGCTGTTCTATGGGTTTCAGGGTTGTGGCTCAAGAAAACGACCAGTTTGTCAAACAGTATTCAATGTGGGATAGAATCATACAGTGGATGTATGACTTTGCAGCATTGACAGTTAAGAAAGGTATGATTTGTTTAAAATGTTGCAAGTTGAATTTAACGGTATTAGATACTTTCTTAATATGTTTCTTAAAAGTCAAGTTCGAGTCCAGTATGACTCCAAGATACTTGTGGGGGACTAGTTCTAATTCTGCTCCATTTAAAAACACATTGGATCCTTAGATTAGCAAATGTTGTTCAGCCAGTGGTGAACCTTGTCCAATGCATTTGAGAGACAGGATGAGATTATTTCAGTATTTTCCCCATGTACAAAGATGACCGCATCATCGGCATACATTTGTACATTCAAATCAGGACATACATTAGGCTAGTCATTAATGTACAGAAAAAACAGTAATGGTCCAATAATGGAACCTTGTGGAACCCCAACAGGGTTGACAAGGCAGGGGGATTTGGTACCGTTGACCAAAACACACTGTTTTCTGTTCGATAAGTAAGACTCAACCCACTGTATTGAATCTGCCGAAAAATTGAAATACGTCAGCTTTGTAAGGAGCACTTGGTAGTCAACAGTGTTAAAAGCCTTCCTGAGATCAAGGAAGACAGCACTTACATATGGGCTCGTGTCCAACATAGATATAACCTTTTCCACAAAGACACAGTTAGCTGTCTCAGTGGAGTGGTGAGCACGAAAACCAAACTGCATAGGGTGGAGTGGAGCGAAACCTTTATCTAAATGTTTGGTGATTAGTTTTGACACCCATTTCTCAGCTATCTTAGAGACACAGGGGAGGATGCTGATTGGTCTGTAGTTGGACATCATTGCCTTATCCCCAGATTTAAAAATCGGTGTTACCGTGGCCACCTTCCAGGATGATGGAACTTCCCTTGTGCTAATAAATTGATTTACTAGCATACTAATTGGTTTTATTAGACCGTGGATATGTGTCTTTATAAAGTTGGTGTCTAAATCATCTGCATCCCTAGCCTTGGAACCTTTTAACCCTAAGATTATATTGTTTACCTCCACCTCTGTGATTTCCTCCAGGTCAAAAACTGGATGTGTATCCACAGTCGGGCTATGGGAGACCTCAGATGGAGGGAAGAGCTTTGTGATGTCCTAAGCACTATTTATAAAATACTCATTTAGAGAGCTGGCCAACACTGCAGGGTCTTTTATCAGGGCATCATTGATTTTTTATTCTAGAGCATTATTTTCCTGTTTCTTATGTTTACCTAATAGTTTATTTAGGATTTGCCAGACGTTTTTACTGTTACCTTTCTCACCTTCAATTATATTGACGAAAAAGTTTGCTTTGGCCTGTCTTATTGTTTGAGTTACCTTGTTACGAGCATGAGTGAATTTCTGTCTGTCAGTGGATAGTCCGGATTTCAAGCTCTGCTTTAATAGTTGGCATAAAAAAGACCTATCTTTGCTCTGATCTCTCACTCTGTGTTTACCTCTTACTGTAAGTAAAGATACTAAGCTGATATGACATTCAGACAGAACAATGGAACTAGTTCAAATGGAATTTGTTTATGCAAATGAACAAAATACACTTATCTAATGTTACTACCCAATCAGATCACTTTGTGATAAACAAGTCAAGCCGTTTGCAATAGCCGCTTTCACACCAAGTACTTTGCCGTACTTAGTGCCCCGGCACTTATTACCCCAGGGCACTAAGTACCAATCGCATTCACACCGGAGTACTTTTCCCTGAGGGAAGATTACGCAAATGAGCCGCTAACGTCACTTCGTCTTCTTCTGCTTCTGAGTAAATCATCAGAACGCCGACACCTCCTCATCACTCCACCGCTCCCATGTTTTTTTTTGTGTTGCCAAAAGTTATTCTCTCTCCGTTGGTGTGCGGGGCTAATGCTAATAATGCTAATGCCAGCAAATACAATGGCGGCTTCAAAAAACTTTTCTGAGTTTTACGGGGCCAGTCCAGCCATTAGAAATTGGTACTTTTTTGGTACCACCTCTCTAGCAGGCACTAAAAATGGGGGTAACAGTTCCCGGCACTAAGTACTCTTTTTGGTGTGAACGCGACATAAGGGGTAGCCTACTAACGGAACTAAACTGGAAAAGTACGAGGGAAAAGTACGGGGAAAAGTACTCTGGTGTGAACGCGCCTATTATTTTAAAGACCTAATTATCTGCCACTGGGGGGTCTTTCTATTAAAACGATTAAAGAAGACAGAGTTTGGTGGCCATTTGAAGTTGCAAGGGATCAAGGGAGTTCTTGTCTTCAGCACCATTGCCTTCATTCTATTCAGTGTCCTCTGCCAAATTATCCTCAGAAGTATATCCTCCTCTCCAAAACAAATAGATCAGAGTCCAAATCCAGTCCAAAACAAATCAAATCAGTGTTTCTCCAAAGGTTCTCAGAGGACAAATTACAGAACAATGTACCTGCGAGCCATGTTGCTCAGCTTGTTTCTGTGAAACTCAGAAGTTCTGGAGGGTTTTGCCAGAAGCCCATTTATCCGAAAAAGGTCAGTAAAACAAAGGTTATCGATAGCTGATACATTTTTTATTTTTTTATTTTGCATCAGGTCTAGTTATCTTCTGATATATTTTTGACTTTCTTAGGGTCTTTTTTCATTGGGTTCTTTAAAGACATGTTAAATATGCCCATGGGTTCAATGTGTTTAGATTGGGTCCAAAAAGAGACCTCTATGTCTCGCCTTCGATATCCTGAGCCACAACATCCTGCTCACCCGACTCAAGGACATCCGTACTGAAGATACTGCACTCAGGTGGCTCCAGTCGTACCGCTCCAACCGATCCCACTTAATCTCCCTCAACAACGACTCCTCTGCCATAGCCCCAGTCAACCAAGGCGTTCCCCAAGTGTCAGTACTCGGCCCCCTTCTTTTCATCATTTACATTATCCCCCTTGATCAGATACTCCACCAAATCCACTGCTATGCTGATGACACCCAGATCTACCTCAGCACCAAATCCCTCCACAACCCGTCCTTCACCCACATTGACTCCTGTCTGACAGCAAAACAAAGTTGGATGCAACATAATCTCCTCAAACTGAACAGCAATAAAACAGAACTCCTCATCATCGGCTCCAATTCACCCTCAGCAAACTCACCAAGCTGATGATATTGTAAAGCGACTTTGAGTCAGAGTGCGCTATATAAATACAATTAATTATTATTATTAGCAGTTGTCATCACTTTCACAGAACGTTTTATTGTTGCCCAATCTCAAGTCAATACTTCTCCCTTAAAAAGTCCAGGCTTCCCCTTCCCCCCACTGGAAGAAAAAAGTAATCCCTGCTCCGAAATAATACCAGCATTTCTGCATCAGCCTCTGTTTGACTAGCGCCGAGGGAAGCCATGTCTTCTGTACAACCAGGATAGCATGAGAGGGTTCAGGGTGAACACTCCAGGGAAGAGTTGTCAGGATATAGGACGCAAGATATTCACTAATACAGACCTTGAGTGCTTGGTTTGTGGAGATGGCAAGAAAAAGAAAAGGTGAGGGTATGGTCAGAGTGCTGGACCCACTGCTCGAACTACTCTCTTTTCTCCATGAGGTCTAAAGAGAAGCAATTAGCACTTCCTTCTTCCTGCTGGGCTCCACATCCTGCACACAGCACTGAGGAAGAAGACACAGAGCGTGCCTTCCTCTGCTTTATGTCTGAAACGGTCTGTCTCGATGTTTTTTACATAATTGTAATCATGTTTGTTTCTTAAGAAGTTATTTGCTCTGGAGTTCCTGTCTGCGGCTCTCCTGTATGCGGCTCTCCTATGTTTTTTCTTCCTTGCTGTTCATCATAATTTTTGGGGCGCTACATGATGGGTTGTCATAGCAACAAGAATAGGGGAATTGACCCTCCTTTCATGCTCAGGATTTCACCATCTTTTTTTCACTGTTCACACCATTAACACACATACATACAGCTCTGCCTCATTCCCTATTTCTTTGTTTCTCCTTTTTGAAAAGTGATTTATCTTCTGTCTCATTATCTTCCTTTTTTGCTTCCAATGCTCTTGATTTAACTCTCTTTAGTTTTTTTCTCTCTTTAGGGCGATTATGGCTGTAAGATAGAGGTTAGTGTTTCGATTCCCATCCCCTGCAGATCAGATGTCGATGTTTCCTTGGCAAGATATTGGACCCCAAGTTATTCCCAATGGCAAATGGTGTGTGTATGTGTGTGAATGTGAGTCTCCCCTAAGCAGGTTCCACAATGTATTGCAGCTTCTGCCACTGTATGAATATATATTCAAAAGCACTTTGAGGGCCCATAAAGACTGGAAAAGCACTATTTAAATGTAGTACATTTACCGTTTACCATCTTTAAACTTCGACAGCATAATCACCTGCTTTGTCAGTGAGAGTTGCAGATTGGTTCTATGAGCTGTTATTTCCCTCTTTGTCTAATGTATCGCTCAAATAGTTCTTAACAGCAGCCCAAGTGGATAGTGTGAGCGTGAGTGTGTGTGTGTGTGTGTGTGTGTGTGTGTGTGTGTGTGTGTGTGTGTGTGTGTGTGTGTGTGTGTGTGTGTGGTGTGTGTGTGTGTGTGTGTGTGTGTGTGTGTGTGTGTGTGTGTGTGTGTGTGTGTGTGTGTGTGTGTGTGTGTGTGTGTGTGTGTGTGTGTGTGTGTGTGTGTGTGTGTGTGTGTGTGTGTGTGAGTGAGAGAGAGGCTGCCACTGAGCTGTTTTATCTGATAGATGAGGAACAGGAGTGATTCTCACTGAGCTGTCAGCTCCTGTCCTTTCTCCCTATCCATCACCGCACACCACCTGGAACACACACATACACACACACACGCGCACAAACATGCACATGTACAGACACATGTGCTATACAGATGTGGTACCTCGAAAGGCATTGTTTAACACAAAAAGGAACAGCATGGTCTTACTTTCTGACCAACGGGCCTTCTGTGCAGTTGACAGGAACTTTTTGTTGGCAATAAAAGTGTCCTTGAGCAAGATAGTGGATTACAGTATCATCGCTATTGACTTTTGCCTTTACAGTCTGATTAGGGATCATTCACAGATACAAACAATGCTGCTCATTATTCCTGATTAACACAACATCATCAGATTAAGTAAAGTAAATAGCTTTGCAACAATCATACCTTTTTAGGGTTTCCCTCTCCTGTAGTGTGTTATATTGTTTTTTGTGCATGTAAATGGTCTGCAAAGGCTAAAATCCCAAAGTTCCCTCCAGAGAGTTTCTTTCCCACACACTTTTTAAATGTCCAGGATGAAATGTGTACTTTTACTAAATACATATAAATAAATGATGAACGATTATGATAAGAGGTACAATTGATCCAACTTTTCAAAGTAATGTCGATTCTGAGGGGTTTTTTCTTGAGAATTTGTGACTTAAAACTTTATTTTTCATCACAAATGTAGGACTATATCAAATTCTGCTGCTCTCTATTTTAGTTTTGATGATTTGGAGACCTTTAAACATTAAATCTCAGAGTAAAACATCAAGCAGTTATTACCATTACATTGAGAGAGCTGAATAATGGGAATAATGGGAGGGAGAGAAATAAATAGAATGACATGCAACAATGGTCCCTGGCAGACCGCTAACCTGGGACATAATGGGCCGCCATTGTGCCCTTTGGATTCTAGTTATTGCTTCAAACAAACCGTGTTAACCAAAAATGGCCACACTGAAAAGAATAAGGCAAATTTGTTTGGTTTCTTGCACTTAAAAAGGGTGATTTAAAAAACACAACTTACAAGAGTGACATATTTCCGTGTTAACAAATGAATTAACAAAATTATGAAGTTAATTAAGTGTTCACTGGGATGGATAACCACTGAAATTAGTCCATTTGAAGCAATGACCAAGCCTCTACAAATAGATTTTTCTATGGTGTACTGAAATAATAGAAAACCAATGAAAATCAATCTAAAAACTTGTAATAATGGTCAGCAAAGTACAGTTCATCCAAGATTCTACTTCTGGGCTCTGGACACAAGCTTACAAACTCAATAAATATCTACAATGTCTTGTTCCAATGTCCATCCCTGGGACCCATTGGAAAAAATTATATTATATTTTGCCCTGATAGGACAAAATGGTCAATTTGTATTTAACTAGCTGCAATAAGTCATTTAGAACAGTCACTGTGGTCTTTTACATCCACAAAGTACACCTTTTTGCAAATACATGTTAATTAACAAGCTACTTGGTTTGCAACACCCTATTCCTGATTTGAATAAAAACAGAGATGTGCCTCATAATGAGAAGTCTCTCTCTCTCTCTCTCTCTCTCTCTCTCTCTCTCTCAGATTGCTCCCCGGTGTAAACAATATAATGTCTGTCTGTACGGATGAGAAGATGAGCCACAGTAGTTGCTTATCATTCACTCTTATGTATTTTCTGTGTCAGCGGAGAGTGGAATGATATGTAATCATCATCAATCTGCTGGCTGAACATAATAATGTTATTATTTAAGGGAGTGCACAATGGGTGTATTGGCGTTGAGAAGATGTGTGTGCTTTATGTGAAACAGTATAGGAGTGTGTGTGGGTCTATCCTAATGATGAGTAATCCTAGTTGATGGCAGATAATAGCAGCGTGTCAGTGCGCTTGTGATGATGATGCATTCAGGTGCTCGCCTTTGCCGCAAATCCTACCATTGAAACCCGTTGGCAGCCTCTCCTGCTTCAATAAGCCCTTTGGGGAGGCCTCTTTTGCACAAATTGTGTTTTATGGTTCCTGTTAGGGGCCAGATATGCTCCTTCACCGGGGGCGTAATTGACTACCATTGCCCACAACGGCGCATTTTTAATTCATCGTGATGGTGTTTAATGGCGGATAATAGAACATTGGCCGCACTAAACAAGGTAATTTCTGCACGACCTTCTGTTGTTAATGTTATCACATGGCACCCCTGGTGACACGGCAAATTAACGAGCTAGCCAGGGATGGTTTCCATATTGTGTTCATGTATAGACAGATTTGTCTGATTACAAGCATCGTCCTTTATTTACAATGAAGCTCTTTAGAAGGAGATGAGACTTTTAGGGGAATCATTTGCACTGTTTATGGTGATGGTAACCTAGTCTGACTATGTTTGGGAAATTGGACCAAAATATTGGTAATTGGCGATTGGGTGTTTCTCTTGGATCAAACAAAAACAGGTGATTGTTGGAACAGTGGGAAGACTAACCAAGGTTTTGGAGTTTTATTCCTGCCCTCCCCAAATAAAATAAACACGTTTTTTTTATTATTTATAACATTTAAACATTTATTTTTTTAATTATAAATAACGGGTGAACTTTTATGCTACGATGTATGTGATGTCCAGATAGTAACTAAAAAAAATCTCAGGCTACATCAAATAATTCATGTGATTGTGATTGTGATTTGTGATTCGTCCACATTTAGACCAATCACAGCGTCACACTCTGCCGCCTATTCTGGATTTGTTTAATGTTTATTGTGCATTCTGTAGACTCCCATTTCTGTTTGAATTACAAAATGGACATCAGAAATGGGCTTAAAGGGTCTAAGGATTTATTAAAACAAAATAGCGTTGAAAGAACTGCAGCCGATGCAGCTGCTGGCGACCCTGCACCTGCCGCTGCAGCAGCACGCCTTATGTCACAAGCTTGACCTCGGCAAACCCCGGGGCTGAGTTAGCGAGCCCAAGCCTTGACTCATCAAGGCGGCCGCCACCAACGCTGTCCTCCGATGCACAGCTCCTTGTGCCCCTACCATCACCACCTGCGTTGCCACACCCTGTACCACACCCGCCAGCATCCTCCTCCTCCGTGCCGGTGCCTCCACTACAGACGCTACCTTGCAGCACATCAACAGGTACTATTGGGTCAGCAACCGCTCAAAGACCAACAGCCCCAGATCTTGGGGTTAAGGTAACACTTTATTTTGATAGTCCATAGTTAACACTCTATAAGTCATCAGTTGACATTTAGTAGCATGTCAACAGCGTATTAACCAGAGATGGAGTACTCGAGTCCTGGACTCGGACTCGAGTCGGACTTGAGTGCCGATTTTCGGGACTCGTGACTCGACTCGGACTCGCGCACTGATTGACGCGACTCGGACTCGTGAATTCTCGCACAGGATGACTTGGACTCGGACTCGGACTCGTGAATTCCCCCCCCCACGATGACTCGGACTCGACTCGTACATTGACGCTCCGACTTGGACTCGGACTCGAGCACATTTTCTCTGGAGTCTGATGTCCTCTATCCTGTATGGCGAGTTCACGTACTGGGCCCCGCTATTCCAGTCTAGAGATGTCTACAGACACACCCCGCATCGTGCTGTATGCTTTCACACATTCTGCTTCCACATTGGAAAAGAGCAGCGCAAAATGCACGTTATGTGGAAACAATATAGAAGAGAAGGCTCCGTAACACATTACTCTAACGGAGCGTCCACACTACAGCTTCAAAAATAGCTTGGAGCTGGGCGTGTCTGGAGCTTGGGGATTTTATTCAAGCAACACGACCAACAACCAATCACATGAATCTCCCGCCCCCGACATACAAAGCAAAAACCCCCGGGGATTTTATGCGAGCAATATATATATAAACTCCCCAAACAGGCGAAAACCTACCAGTTTCCCCCACTGTCTCTGCCACCTCCCTCCATGCCTGGTTCCTCCAGTTTGTATCCCGGTAGGTGAAGAGGGTCTGGTCATACAAAACCGGGTGATTCGCTACGGCGATAGTAGTTTCTCCTCCGACTTTTTTTGAAATATAGAAATGAACGGCGGGATATCTCTCCCAGCTTAGACGCGGTTTGATTGGCTACGGCTTCAGCTGTCAGATTTTGGGAAACGGGATTTGATTGGCTGGCGCTGGCTACTCCGGCGTCTCCGGCGTCAGAAGTTGAACATTGTTCGAGTTCAACTTCTGTCGCCGGAGACGCCTGAGACGGACCGCTCTGCTACCCACAATTCAGTTCGGCGAAAAAGCGCGGCTACGTGACGTCACCCCATTGAAAGTGAATGGGCAGATTGGAGCTTTCGACGCTGTCGACGCTGTAGTGTGGACGGGCCGTAAGGATCGAGTTCAGACATATAGGCTGTCTTGAACACCATCATCAGAGTAACGTGATCTAATCAATAAACAAATATTCAGCCGATAACGAAAGCACATACTTAACATGCAGAATGACGTCATTTTGCATGTTAAGTAGCCATGTGCTTTCTGGGGCTAAATCTTTATCGGTAAACTGATTTAACCCGTAAAAGTTCCTTCAAAATAAGAGTCCCGATCTTATTACTATCAAAATAAAAGTGCAAAACGAAAACTTTACCATAGGAAAATATTGGCATACAAATATAATCACTTCTCTAAAGGTAACTCATTTTAAATATAGTTTATTTATATATAATAATAATATTAATATTAGAAATAAGCTTTATATTTGTATAGCACCTATTACAAGAATTGTAGCCAAATTCGCTTCACAGCAGTTCAATAGACAGGATAACAGCAATGTAGAGGAGCAGCTACATTTCAAAACATATATCCACGAAGATTAATACATGAAGACTTGTGACTCAGACTTGACTTGGACTCTTCTTAAGTGACTCGGAATTGGACTCGGACTCGAACACAGGTAATGATGACTCGGACTCGGACTCGACTTGGACACTCCTTGGGTGACTCGGACTTGGACTCGGACTCGACTACGACTCTCCCTTGGTGACTCGGACTTGGACTCGAAGAGTGGTGACTCGAGGGTGACTTGGACTCGTGAATTGGTGACTTGACTACAACACTGTTATTAACTAATATTCAACCTTACTATCTGTAGATTGTGTCAACATATTCAAAATTGGAGTAGTTGATTGTCAATTTTGAAGATGTTGACACAATCTACAGATAGTAAGGTTGAATTTGACAGTCAACAGACACTTTTTGTAAAATCTATAGATCAACACTTGAGATGTACCTTATATTCTACTGGCAGTTAGTTAAATGCATGTTACTTGTCTGTTGAAACAGTTTTGTTGAATGTCAACTGATGACTTATAGAGTGTTAACTATGGACTATCAAAATAAAGTGTTACCGTTTGTGGAGAGAGAGACAGATACGCGAGGAAACAAATAAGGAAATTAGTACTTTGGTGCAGATCAGCTGGCACGGAACCGTTATTACGTGTCAGCTGTCGTTGATATTATAGCTTTTTTAGCTGTCAACCAACTCCCTCTCAGAGGTGACCACGATTCACTCCACAGCATGTCCGAGTCAGGCAGTGGGCTCTTCCTATCGCTGTTTGAGTATACGCTGCACAAAGATGCAGAGTTGGCCAAAATATTGTTCTAAGTTAGCTCGGCTGAGCGAAAGGATGCACCTGCAGTGCATAGGAAAATAAACCATGCCCAAGGCGGGCTAAACAGTTCATCGTCTCCGTCTCTACTATTTCTCTCCGAGTGCAACGATGAGGAAGCTGCCATCCTTTGTTTCAATTGGTAGCTGTACATCGGACAGAACCAAAATGACATGTGGAGTTCCCCAGGGGTCGATCCTCGAGCCCCTTCTATTCAATTTGTACATGCTGCCACTTGCTCAAATAATTAGAAATAACAACATTTCTTATCATAATTACGCGGATGACACCCAAATCTACCCATCACTTTCCATAGATGAATACGGTCCTACTGATTTATTGATCACAAGTCTAAAACAAATACATGACTGGATGTGCCGTAATTTCTTACAGCTCAACACACAAAAAACCGAAGTAATTGTTTTTGGAACCAAAAAAGAAAGAATTAAAGTCTCTGCACACCTGGAATCACTATTACTCGAACCCGAAAAGTCAAGCAAGAAACTTAGGTATCATTTTAGACTCTGACCTCAATTTTAACAGCCACATCAGGGAAATCAACAGATCAGCCTACTACCATCTAAAAAATATCTCGCGTATTAAAGACCTTATGTCCAAGCAAGACCTTGGAAAACGTGTCCATGCATTAGTTTTTAGCAAGCTTGACTACTGCAATAGCATCTTCACAGGCCTCACAAAAAGATCACTCCGTAAACTCCAACTAATTAAAAATGCTGCTGCCAGAATCTTAACCCGGAGAAAGAAAACAGATCACATCACTCTTCTTTCGTATAACGTTAGATGTCCAACTCGGTGTCGTGTATCCATGCCCGCATCTCTGGTCCTAGGTCGAAGAGGCTGGCTTCCGAGGGTGGTCTATATAAGGGGCAGATGGTGATTATATGGACAGCGGTCTGCTTAGAGTCACCGCACTCGCATGCCGCACTGTCTGCCAAGCCCCACGTCTTCATCGAGGTTTTAAAGCGACCGACCCCAGTTCGTAGACGGTTCAGAGTGGTCCACTGCCGGCGCGGTAGGTCATCTCCTCCAATGGTGCCATCTCCTGGGTCCCAGATGTAACGGTGGATTCGGGAGGGCCCGGCTGACTCCCACTCCTGCTTCCAAGCTGCTGCCAACCATGCATCTCTGGAGATGTCCTCAGAGGTGGAGTTGAGCATCTCTTGAGCAAGCATCACTCCAGTGCTGAGATCACTGCATTGGCTTCCAGTTAGTGAGAGAATTGACTTTAAGATTTTAATGCACACATATAAAGCACTAAACGGGCTAGGACCCAAATATATCAAGGACCTCTTTCAGTGGTACGAACCCAGCAGACCCCTTAGGTCTTCAGGCGCAGGCCAGCTCACTGTTCCATTTGTGAGATCAAAGCGTGGGAAAGCAGCCTTCTGCATCTATGCTCCTAATGCATGGAACAAACTCCCAGAACATCTGAGAATGGCTAGCACTTTAGAATCATTTAAATCAGGTCTAAAAACATTTCTTTTTAATATGGCTTTTCAAATTTAAATGTTCTAATTTTCGAACTGTTAAACATGGTTTTCTTGCTTTTAATTAATTATTTTGTGTGTTTTGTATTTCTTCTCAATGTATTGTGTTTTCACTGTTTGATCCTGTAAAGCACTTTGAATTGCATTACTGTATGAATTGTGCTATACAAATAAATTGCCTTGCCTTGCCTTACCTTGCCATCCTTAACCAGTGTGCCTTGCTCGTGATTTACCAGTGTTTGTGCTGCCACGCACACAATGTTTCAAAAGTGGTTTCTATGTTGCCCTTTATTTGTGTATGTATTTGCGATTACGCAATGCTTGCTGTTTGATATATATTGTGCCGCAGGCCCGCAGCACATGACGGTTTTGGGTGCCCTCCCATGAAAATCATATGCCCTCCCTTTAGATTTGTTCTGGCGCCGGGTCTGCAACCGGGTGAGGCCGCAAAGTATAGCGCAGCATTATGCATTTGTTTACATGCCCACCGAAACTCAGAGTTAATACCAACAGATTAAGACACAATCAACCCATACAGGACATCTCTTTCTCCACATTAAGTGTTAGACATTAGAATTGACTATTCTTATCTGTCACATACTCTTTTGTCTGTCACATAAGTGGCGCAAGTTGCGCAACTGATGCGGTATTGCGTTAAGGGAAAATTATTTTGACCGGACACTTTGACCGGAGAGATTTAGATTTGCCGGTCTTCAGCATATTTTATCAGTCATAGTCCGGTAATTACCGGCTAACGGGAACTCTGAACCCGTAGTAGCCTAATGTGTGGTATTTCTAGCTTTCAGTCACCGCTAGGCTATGTTATGCTAGTTGCTAACTGCCAATTGTAAAAGCAAATAAAATGTTGCTTGTTTTTTAGGTAAACCTGAAAAAAAACTACAGAAACTGTTCATATTTACACATCTAGCAGATATGGAGAAGCATTATCCTAAATTTAGATTCAAGTGTTTAAATACAGAACATGTGTAGGCCTAGTGTCGATGTCAAGGCTGTGGAGTTATTTAAACACACCTTTGACGGAGGGGAGTTACGGAGCATAAATAAAGTAGTAGATGTAACAAAATCCATAACTGCTGAGTATTAAGTAAAGTCATTATTGGTTCAAATGTTTTTGTAACTAGTCTAGTAGACTTTTTGACTTGACCTTTTGAACTCACGACTGTTTATAATCAAGCCAAATAATTTAAAAAAGGCCCTCTCAGGATGTGGTATTAGGTGTTGCTGTGAGCAAATTGAATCAACTGCTGAGCCAATCCCACTGGAGCTCAATCCTCGACATGTTCCAGGTCAGGGAGCTCCATTCACAACATCAGCCTTCTCTTTATCCGCTGCAGTCAACAGTCTGGGACCCGGTTATAGTCAGACTGACTTGTCCCCACAATCAAACTAGATGTGTGAGACAAAGTGCTCCACAACATTAACATTACCAGGCTGAAATGGCAGTTTATTTTAAAAAGGGATTTACATTGTCAGAACCCTGGCCTGCGCAGAATGATTAATAAGGCTGTAGAAACTTCTGACAGGTAAAGAAAACAGAGAGGATTAAGAGTGGAGAGGGAATGAGAGAGGAAGTTTTACTCAATGTTAGAAAATAAATGGTTAGAAGAAATGAGAGAATACATCAGAAAGAAAAGAAAACAGAATGAGAATGTGTTGGTTTTCCTTTGCTCAATATTTACAAGTCCTCTTCTTCTTGATCCTTCCCTCCATCTATCCAACCAACTATCCACTCCCTCCTTCCTCACACAGAACTACTAATGAAAAAACCCTTTGTATTTCCATAGGGGATTAAAATGCTTCAATTATATTTCCACCCAGTCCTCCCCGTCTCACTTTCTCTCTGCAAAGGAAAGCAGCATCCTCATAAAAGTGAAGATAAGAGAAGAAGGGAGCGGAGGAGAAGGGTCAAAGTTAGCCTTTATTCATTTTCTGTCAGTGAGCAAAGCTGATGTGCTGGAGGAGGATGAGCTGGCACGAGGCAGACAGTTAACAAGTTAACACACACACACACACGTTTGTTTATAGTCATTTAGAGCCGCCGAAGGGG
Organism: Pseudochaenichthys georgianus; assembly: GCF_902827115.2. NCBI lineage: Eukaryota > Metazoa > Chordata > Actinopteri > Perciformes > Channichthyidae > Pseudochaenichthys > Pseudochaenichthys georgianus. The sequence continues at coordinate 10,672,825 of NC_047508.1, forward strand.
CCTTAAAGGTGAAGACGATTTAATATGCAAACATTCGATGCAAAATTATTGCCCTTTTCTATACTAATGAGACTCATTGCCGAAACAGTCTGATTTCCAAAGGTCAGAGCAAATAGCTATACGCAGTGACACTGAAATTATTAGCAAATTGATACCGTTGGTGGTAAATGAAGAATATTATGCAAAGTGTAAATACCAGATGGATTTTCTTTTTTTTGCAGTCTGTCAGCTCTGACAGACTGCAATATTAAATTAAATCCAATGAAATAAGTTTTTCTCCCTATGGATTGAAAAAGGGTCTTCATCGTCTTCGTCTTCTTCTAACTCCCGAATAATTCCTTACCTAAAGTATCAAGAAATTCCTTTGCACCTCATTTGTCAGGACATGTAAATTAATTTGTCAGACCAATATCCTAAATAATGTTTTTAATTCCCCTCTTCTATTATACTGCATACTTGAGTCAAGAATATATTGCAACATCGACTATTGAAATAAAAAGCAAAAAAAAAAGTCATTCTAGGGTCGGCTGCAATGCTCTATTAGAATGTTGCGCTGCAATATAATTAACGCAATCTTTTTAGTCAATCGGACCTTGTGATGGGGGCATTTAGTTTGCAAGTGAAGCGTAAGTTGTGGTGCTAAAAGGTGTTTTGTGAATATACCGCAGAGCCATCCTTTGTCAACCTGCCCAGTGACGTCAATCAATCCTTTCATAAACCTGAGAGCGCATGAGATAGTGTTTACTGGCCACCTCTACACCAACTTAATACGTCTTCACATAACAAGCCTCAAGACGTCCAATCATCGGCAGAAGATGAGGCAAATGCGGCCTGTTGTTGAAACTCAATTTCTATGAGTTGCTATATATATGTATATAAAGTGTCAGCGAAATTGGAATTGCTGGCCTTTAACCTGACAAGTGTTTCTGTCTGTTCATCTTGCTGGCAGTATGATTTAAAATTCAAACTACAGAGATGGGGTGCTGTGCGAGGAGAGCCAGCATGCTGATTTGTCATCACATCTAGTCTCGTCTGTGTTTAAATTGAACACGAAATGGATTGTTCTTCGAAAACTTTGCATTTAATGTCTTGCGGTGTCTTTGATGTTACTTATTCAAATGTATTCTTTTTTTCCATGTGCCCGTTCCTATACCGGGTCACCGTATAACCAAGCATGCATTGGTTTTGAAGGGCGGTGAACGGCTTGTCACTATTCACACATAGGAAGAAAACCTCATTCAAAACTCTGACCTCTATGCAAACAGACGCCAACGAAGGTTCCCCATTTGGGATTTGAAACTAGCTAGTTCTCGCTGTGAGGCGACGCTGCAAGCCACTGCAATTAAAATATTGAAAACAATCCTCTGTTTGTGACGTGGGCGTATATTTGTAGGCAACAGATGTTGTACTAGATGCCAGCTGCGAGGTGAATATTAAATCCAACTCGACAGTAAGTCAGTGAAGTGTGTCGGTAATACTGGAGCAGCTGGGATGTGAGAGCAGGGCTTAGATGCAGGTGGGAAGAAAGGTAAATATACAAATATAATTAAAATCATGCTAAGATCACCATCTACAGTGATGGCAAATCTGTGAGAAATGTTTTACCAAACAGAAAGTATTACGGTCAGCTGGCACTATTTACAGCATGCTAACTTAAAATAATGTGAAGGTTAAACCAACAAATTCTGCTTCAACTTTAGCATCATCCATGCCGACAGTGACAATACTTACCCACTGATGTTAGCCAGGTATGTTTATCACATTCAGCATCTTAATTTGACATGCTAGAATGCTTCATTTGCTACTTGGTGATAAACCAAAGTATTGGAAAAATAAGGAATTTAAACTGACAATGGTGCTAAATTGAAAGTTTACGGGATTGCTTGAGTCTTTATTTTATTCTGTTGGGCATATGGATTTCTGTACCAAATGTCAACACAATGCATCCAATAGTTTGAGATATTTCACTGAACACCACCAATATCAATCTTATGTTGGCGTAACAAGAAAAACAGAAAAGCACCAAAGTCATATTGCCAAGTCTGTCTGTACCACATTTTTGTGCCATAAATAGAATATTTAAGTCTGGACCAAAGCATTGGATATTACCATTACTATCCCTAGAGCTATGCTGCTACTGTAGCGTGGCTAAAAAGTATACAAAACATTAAGCAGTGATCAAAGTAGTTAATTGATACTTGATCATATTTTGTTGATGGACTGCATGTTAAATTGTCCTACCCACCTTAACAAAAACCAATGTTGCCCCCTCTTTGTTCATTTGTTGTCCTCTTGGTTGTTTTGGGTCGTTTAACATTTCTTTAGTAGATTATACATGTATAAATGCTGTTTTCATTCTGAATGACTTATTCCCAATGAAGGATGGGTCATGGCCGAAAGAACAAGACTGGAGGTAGCAGTGTTCAAAAAGGATTTTCTCCGGAGGGTGGCTGGCCTCTCCCTTACCTCTCGATTCCACCGGGTCCGTCTGCGTCGCGGTTTTGGTCTGGCCGCCATACCCTACCGGGCGCGTTTCAGAAGCATTTCAGATGCGGAGCGTCTTGCCTTCCGGCTCGCAGTTTGTGAAGAAGAAGCCTTCATCACAGTTGGCATAGGGGCATGGTAAAGGAACACTGAGGGTAACACACATTTGATCAAAAAAACCCAAGTCATTGTTTGTTCAAAACTAATTTATTGGAAGTCTTTTTGCAAGTAACCTGCTCCTTCAAGGTTGTGAAGGCCAAACAGAGCCACAGAAAGAAGCAGCCTTAAGTAGAGGCTCAATCAGTGGGAACACCTGTGCTCAATTGGAGCATACCATGTAGTGCATGGGCGTGGGTGGCACTTTTCTTGCAAGTATACAAATGTTATTGGGTGGGGCTTCTGTGGTCAAAGAGATAATATGTTGAACTATTTTGATTTGGTGTGTTTGGGTAATTTGCATTGTGAATGTGTTTGGATTAGAATGACATTGGTTAGGGGTATAAATAGTGGATTATCCTAAGGGGAGGGGCTTAACATGTATAAAACCCTGGCCACAAGTGTTTTGAGGGGAGTCTGACTGTGGCGGTAGAGCAGAGAGGTACCTTGCCCACTCTGTTGCCAGATCTGAGAGAAATAGCAACCAGGGGCCTATACTGCGAACCTGGTTCAACCTAACCTGGATATGTTTGAGTTAGCCGGTTGGCCTAATCCAAAACATACGCGCTCTCGCTAAACTGTACTACGACGCTGGTTATCAAGTGGATCGCTCAAGCCAGCCGTGTCCTATCTAGTTAGGTGCGCGTTCACATGAAAGGGGTGGTATCTGGAGCATTCGACCAATCACAAACATGGAGAAGCGTACTGACAGCGCAGCGTCATACTTCCTGAATGAAAAGTGAACTTTAATACTAGTCAAAAATGAAGAAGTTAAACTTTAAACATCCATGACTTAAACACTTTATCCAGGATCAAAGCCACAGAGCTGCACCTGCAAGGTGAATACAGCTGGCAAAAGAAAAAGTGTTTGAATGCGTACATTAACAGGTTTATGATATCACTGCCCCGTCTAAACACGATCTGACTTTCATTACATTTGTCTTGAGTGTTTCGTCAACTTAATGTGTTGCTTAAAATAATACTTCTGCATCCTATGTGACACTGTGAGTGTTGCACGGCCAGATACGGCTCAGCTGACTCAGATAAGGAGATATATGATACATTATGAAGTGATATGCCGCGGACTGTACTTAATGTACTCTGATCCGGTTACTTATGTTGTGGCCGATATTTAATTAAGCTTTCTTACGCTAATGTTATAATAGTCAGACTGCTCTGAAGATGGAGGTGATATTCTATTAATGTTCACGTTCACACAGTCGGTGATTTTTGCCGGCCGTCTTTCCTGCGACGGCAGTTTTTCTGTATTTCCTTTCTCCTGTAATATGACTTGATCGCTTTAAACTCCGCACACTGAGCTCTGATTGGTCAGCAGGCGGTGCTTTCACTGAGTTGATCTCTTAGCCTGCAACCTAACCTGGTCCCGACCAGGTTAGCTGCTTAGCATATATTACCATGGAGATCTAGCCTGCTAAAAAGAGAACCAGCTTCGGATGACCGGAAAGCCGGAGTTTGCCCTGAATTTAGCCGGCTAAGCGAAAATCCTGCTTCGCAGTATACCCCCCAGGTCTATGAAAACAAGCCCAAAAGAAGCAACACATACATGATGTTGTGTAATTTTAAATCAAAACTAAGGCCTCAGGATGACTTTAAGACGTGAACATGATCATTTTTGTTTTGTAACATTAAATAAAAATAATAAAAATATTTTATAAATAAATAATAATTTCCTGACCGAATTTTTTCTCCCGATTCCGATCTTTTGAAAATCGGATTGGGGACATCTCTAATCGCGGCCACTCTAGTCAATGGGTGCTATTCCACCAGACGCGCCGCGTTACGGCTCAGAAGCGTCCCAGAAGCGTCTCGGCGCTGGGCTCCGCTCAAAATAGGATTCAAGTCTATTTTTCGACGCGAGGCGTTGCAGAGGCGCCAGAGCATCCGGCCCATCCCCAAAATAAACTAATTTTGTAGATCCTATCCCTCCGTAGTCTCCCCTCCGGTTTACAGGCACTGTGTAAATTAATATATAGAATAATTATGATCATGAATGCATTTTTTCACCACTAAAATACAGCAACACGTCTTTGATTCATGTCGTTTATAACTGGAATATTACAATTATTATTAACTTTGTCTGTACGAAGTAGCCTATCCAGGAAATATGCCTAAATCAACAAAAACTGCGAGCCGGCAGGCAAGACGCTCCGCTTCTGAAACGCGCCCGGTAGGGTATGACGCCGGAGGAGGACGGACCAAAACCGCGGTGCAGCCGTGACGTGACGCAGCCGTGACGCGACGCAGATGGACCCGGTGGAATCGAGGGGTTAGGGATAAGGTGAGAAGTTCAGTCATCCGGGAGGGACTCAGAGTAGAACCGCTGCTCCTTCACATTGAGAGGAGCCAGCTGAGGTGGTTGGCCAGGGGCACCTAGTAAGGATGCCACACGGGCGCCTCCTGAGGGGTGTTCCAGGCACGTCCAGCTGGGAGGAGGCAGAGGGGCAGACCCAGGACCAGGTGGAGGGATTATATCTCCACGCTGAGCTGGTTGATGGGGCCAGGGAGAGGGACGTTTGGGGTTCTCTGCTGGAACTGCTACCTCCGTGACCCGACTCAGATCAGTGGTAGATGATGGATGGATGGAATATTATTTAAAAAAGGCGTTTCTTTATTTGATGACTGCCCTACTGAAAACTGCCCTACTGAAAACCCAAAAAGAATGTTTAGTCAGTCAGCTCGGAGTGGGCGACACCTGAGTGCAGATCAGGAACTGAAGGCCAACAGCTGGTGAGACAAACAGGTCTTTAGCAAAGTGCAGTTAGTCTTGTGTAGAGGATCTTTTTAGGGGGGCAGAGGAAGGTGGGGGTTTACTTTGGTGTCATGGCAACAGCAGCCCCTAAGGCCTCCTGGGAGGAGAACATAGGGATGTTGTAACCAGGGGCAACTGAGTGGTACTAGGGGTTACTGTTGCCTAGATGTGAACCAAGGTAATCTGCTTGTTCAGTGCTTTACAGGACATGTAAAAAAAGGGGGGCAAATCCATGTTAAACCTGTATGTGCAGTTGTTCTTAGCTCTTTTACAATGAATTATCACCAATATTAGCTCTGGTTGATTGGGATTTAACCATTTAACCCTTAAATTATTTCTGTATTTTTTTTCTCATGTAATAACGGAGTAATATGGTGTAATAACAGTGTAACATGGTTGTAACATGAGTATACAAGGGGCGTAATTATGGTGCTATACCGGTGTGTGTGGAAAATCCAAAATATGGATGTGAATGCCCATTTAAGGGTAAAAAAATAAATGTAGGGCTAAAAAACGTGGTCATGAAGAGTTTAAGAGGCTCACCGATCTCATTGAAAAAGCAAAGTTTGAAAAGCTAAATTAAATGGAGTGTACTCCATCCTGGTTGAAGAGACCTTTAGGCAGAGTGATTACGCACATGACACCACACATCCAGACACAACCGACGAGGCCACAGTGTTCATTATGAGCCCCGTAAATGTCATGTCTTAAGTGCTCCTGGTGCTCTCCGGGCTCATAACAGAAGACCCCCACTTCTCTGATAATACACACAGCCGGTGTGCACAGATATTAATCAGAGTACAGACATCCACCCATGAGTGGCAGCTCCCAACCGCTGCTCATTACGAGAGAAAAGTCAGGAATTAGCGGCCGCTGTTAGATTCTCTCCCAATATGTAGCTTGGGGAAGAACAAACACTGAGCGGATTTGACTCTGATCATCAGCACCGCCAATCATCTCCTGTAGTTGCGATCGCTATGGTAACCCCACTGTTTTTTTGCATGGAGGCACCTCACTTTTCAAGCACTGTGGCAGGTAATTCCTCTGCTCATTACGGTGCAATCCAGAAACAAACACACTTCATAGAGAGATAATAATGGATGCTCCATTACTTCTGTCCCTCGAAAGTTGAATCACCATGAAACTACGCTAAGAACTTTTAAAACAGAAGATGAAACACATTGTATATTTCATTCCACTCGTTTTTATTATTTATAAACTCTATAGTTGTCCTCACAAGAACTGAACAAATATGCAACTAGATGAATAGCTACATAGGATATAATGCTGAACATGTGGACATTCTGAATATGGAGTAGATTTTACAACTTGTGGTTTGATTTGAAATCTCTGTGGTTCGCTGCTATGCCAGAAATAGCATTGTATTTTACTGACACAATTTGCAATTCCAAAATAATACATTATCTGCCATAATTTGTTGACAATATATTATTCACTTACTATATGTTTTTTCTGCTACAATCGACATTCTAAACTATTACATTGTTTTATGACATATTAAACATACACTATGACTTTTTTTTTTTACAACATACTACTGTATATTATGTACTTTTTTTACCAATATTTTCGACATGCTATATTATATACAGAAATGTTTGACATACCATATGACTTTTTTTCCACATACCATACGATGTTGATTTTCTGATATTTTTGACATACTATAGCCTACTATGACTTTTTTCAACACATTTACTATGTTCTTTTATCTGATATGTTGCCATATATTTTTCTCATATTTTTCGATAAAGTACATTATGTTAATTTGGATATTTTTGACATACTTTAATATGAGTTTCATTCAGATTTGTTAAAGATGCAACATACTACTACTACTATGCTATGTTGATTTGGTATGATTCTTCAACATACCAAACTATCTCCAACTGAACAGTGCCAAATCAGACATCATCATCATCGGCCCCCCATCCCGTATCAAAGACATCCAGAATTTCAACTTCACCATTGACAGCCACACTCTATCCCCCCCCTCACATCCGCAACCTCGGAGTCATCTTCGACAGTCAGCTCAAATTCAACCACCACATCAATCACATCACCAGGACCGCCTTTTTCCACCTCAAAAACATTACCCGTCTCCGCCCATCACTCTCCTCCTCTGCTGCTGAGACCCTGATTCATGGATTCATCACTTCACGACTCCACTACTGCACTAGCATCCTCTACACTGCAGCATACCATCCAACCTAATCAATAAACTCCAACATATCCAGAACTCTGCTGCCCGCCTCCTCACCCACACCCGCTTCCAAGACCACATCACTCCGGTCCTCCAGAACCTCCACTGGCTCCCCGTCCGTCAAAGAATCAACTTCAAAGTCCTCCTGATTACTCACAAAGCCCTCAACAATCAGCCCCCCCCCCCACCTCACAGACCTGCTGCACCACCACACCCCTTCCCCCTACCTCACAGACCTGCTGCACCACCACACCCCCCCCTACCTCACAGACCTGCTGCACCACCACACCCCTTCCCCCTACCCACAGACCTGCTGCACCACCACACCCCCCCCTACCTCACAGACCTGCTGCACCACCACACCCCCCCCTACCTCACAGACCTGCTGCACCACCACCCCCCCACCCCCCCCCTACCTCACAGACCTGCTGCACCACCACACACCCCCCCCCCCTACCTCACAGACCTGCTGCACCACCACACCCCTTCCCCCTACCTCACAGACCTGCTGCACCACCACACCCCTTCCCCCCCTACCCCACAGACCTGACACCACCCCCACCCCCCCCCTACCTCACAGACCTGCTGCACCACACCACACCCCTTCCCCCTACCTCACAGACCTGCTGCACCACCACCCCCCCCCCTACCTCACAGACCTGCTGCACCACCCCACCCCCCCCCCTACCTCACAGACCTGCTGCACCACCACACACCCTTCCCCCTACCTCACAGACCTGCTGCACACACCACCACACCCTTCCCCCTGCCTCACAGACCGACCTGCTGCACCACCACGCCCCTTCCCCCCACCTCACAGACCTGCTGCACCACCACGCCCTTCCCCCTACCCCACAGACCTGCTGCACCACCACACCCCTTCCCCTACCCCACAGACCTGCTGCACCACCACACACCACTTCCCCCTGCCTCACAGACCTGCTGCACCACCACACCCCTTCCCCCTGCCTCACAGACCTGCTGCACCACCACACCCCTTTACTCAAAACCTTTTCTGAATAAGTCACAACTGTAAGGAAATACATCCAACGTTCACCTTGCTTCATGTAACAGACCTTTAAACCGTGCAGCCTATTGAATAAGTCACATTGAAGCCTTGAGAAATGAGTCTTTACCCTGTGTTACCATGGTTCTTCAAATACATTACAGTCATCGCCTCCAAAGAAGCTAACCACAGGACATGACGATAAGCTAACAAAGTCTATGTTATCTAATACACAGTTTGTATTTTTAAATGAACCATGTTTCTCTGTAGTTACCCAGTTTTGTATTAGTTTGTTGCTGTGGCATGTTTCCACCATCACAAACACACACACAAGCTCAGTGTGATCCTAGCCTTCAGTGCTTTCTCAAGCTGCTGCCAAATCAATCCGCCTTGCGCTTCAGTCTGCTGCATCCCTGCCGTCTGCCTGTCTCTGCACTTTGGGAAGCCCACAATGCCCATTATGTTTCAAAGGCTGTTGGGAAACATCGATAACCAACAAGCTCATGTTATCATTCCTGCTACTTTTACGTTGACGTGAGTACTACCACCCTACAGTATTTTCACACAGTCCTATGCAAGCTGCTGAACTAAAAACACTATCTTCTTTTGACGCTATTGTTCACACAAAATCCCCTCCTGGTGTTTTGATTCCTGCCATCTCTGGTTCACAGTTCTCTGTTGGATTTTGTCAATGTTACGTCAAGTGTTTTTGAATACTTCTACATCAAGTACACAGGTTAGCCAAAACAAGATTTTCAGAGGGTGTTACTCAGAAGGTCAGACACTTTTTAAAGTCTTTAGTGAGGCATATGCATCTTGTCTAATTTGAAGCCATGATAGGCCATGTTATAGTCTCCTGGGTTTAGTGGTAAAGCCTTGATGCCTTTTGAGCCACTCATCCAGCAAGCTTCCTCCGAAATGGACTTTTTTCGCTCAGCATGTGTCCACCCATTTTCAAAGTCAGCCTCTGAATTCGAATAGCCTTAGAATCTGAACCTACAATGCTGTACAATTAAAAATCTTACACTTAAAAACAACCCGTTCTAGCACATTGAAAAAGCGAAATAAAAAGTAACATTTTGAACAAAAAATAAATCCACACTGTTTTTAAAGCTTCACTCTTTTCTAAGTTTTAGGAGAAGATGTTGGGTTTGGGTTGTGAAACTTTGCATTATAAATTAGAAAAAACGGACACAAACATCATTCTATTGGGTGAAGTTTTGTCTCCCATTCAACTGAAACTACTTCCACAGTGCTGTTGGACCATACAGTAGGACCTTGGGATGACCGCACATGAGGTGTGACTCAATTAATCATTGGTTTTTATTCTGCATAGACCCAACCAATACTGCTGAGCACTTGTTTTTACCAATCTAGCAAAAACCAACCAATGCAATATGAGATGTCTGTGGTATAGTGGTGGCGCTGCAGTTGGGAGTGGCTACTCATGGCTTTTACGCATCCTGCATCTGCTTGCTAGTATGCCTGACTGTCTGTCTCACCACATGATGCAGAGCTAGATATCAAATATTAATTCCCTGGCCCTCAAAGTGTTTTTGTCCTTGAGTGTGGCTGACTGGATGCAGAAGGTTGAGCTCTGGGACCACAGTAAAACACAGGGACAGCTTACAAAGGGTTGAGTTCAAATGTTCTGCTCTTAAGTCTGCCTTATCAATTCCCTTTTGCTTTTTTCTCAATGACAGGGTAAGGCAAGCATGTGTGTTAATGGATTACCAACAAGAAATCCTTGCAATGATTTCTTATATCTTTCTTTCCTTTACTGCTATTTTCTTGTCGATTTTTTTTCTTTATTTTGCCTCAAGTTTGACCACTTAGGAGAAAAGGCTTCAGATGCTTTTCAACACACTGTCAAAAAAAAACTTTCAGGAACTCCCAAATCACTGCCAGCCATACTCTTTTAGCTTTCATCTCCTCCCTACTTTATATTGTCTGCCTATTTGTCTCACAATGTCATCCCTTATTTGTTCTGGTTCCTGTTATAGAAACCCAAAGTGGAAGCTGACTCTCCGATGTTGTGCCATGATGCAAACAAAGAAGACGAGTAAGAAACAACGCTTGGCATAACCTTTCTTCGACAGAAGGCATGCTTGTTTGACGAGGACTTCTGAAAAGCCACTTCTTCTGTTCACAGCACCTGTCCCACTTTCTCTGTCCGACCAAGCTTGACTGTTTGTTTAGACTCTAAAGCCATGACTATTTCTAACCTGCCCTTCTGTGGTGCAGCAGTGAAGCAGCACTGAAAGCAGAGGCACTGGTGTTTAATTCAGCAGTGACCCAATTGACTGTGTGCAGCTAGCCCTGTTGGACCCTCTTAGGAATTCTCCACTTACACACCAGAAACACACACACTAACCACTCAAGCAAAGCAAAGCTATAGCCAACCCCATTTTCCTTATTATGAAATTATACAAAATGATACATAAAAAAAGCTTCGATTATTCGTGACCTTTGCTATAACACATGTTTATCATGTCAACGTACTGAACATTTATGCTGCTTCCTATTACCGAATCCTGGTTTTCCAGCCACCATTTCACCCTGGGACTCCTTTAAGAAAACCCCATTATAAATAAAGCAAAACAACCTCGACAACCACTCTCCTCCCTAACCTCATACCGAGGTATGTATGCCAAAAGCATCCTGGCTCTGCCGAATGGGACACTTTAAATTTGCCCTACTTGCTGAAATTACCATTATCTTACTGTCCAAAATTGGCCATGGAGAGAGAAATCATTTTGAGGCTGAGGAAATGACCCAAAATCAAAATGTCCTCTAAAACAGCAGGCAGGGAATCAGCAAGCATTAAAACTGATTCCTGGTAGTTCTTAATTTCCAGCTTGGGGTGAGTTGTGTAGGTGATGTTAAAGTTCACATACACAGTGGTGGAATTGAAGTATAGTTACTGCAGGCTAGATGAGTTTGACCTAGTTTACCATTATTTGCCACACTTCCATCCCACAACTTTTATCATTTATCACAAATAACATTATACCGCCTGAAGAAAAAGGGGAAATGTGCAGAGCGTGAGGTGAGATAAGCCTACGTGTGAAGCCACAGCCAGCATAAACCACCTTAGCTTAGCAACACAACAACATTAACAGAGGACAGCAGCAAGCCTGGCTCTGTCCAAACGTAACAAAGTCCACTTTCTAGCACCCCTAAAGATGACTTATTATTGTATTTATCTTACTAGAACAAAGTGGGAAGATGACACTTTGGCATAGTAGCGATTTTGAAAGTGGTAAAACATAATCAGTAGTGACATTTAAGGTTTTGGCAGGAAGATTTGTTTAACCTTTATGCAGCTGATTTCTTGTTTCCAATCTTTTGTGCTAAGCAAAGCTAACAGCTGCATTTCAGATTTACCCTACAAACTTGACAATGGTATCAGTCTCAACATGAAAACAAAAAAGTATAATTCCCAAAATGTCTAACCCTCCCTTAAGGTGTTTCCAAACCAAGTTATCCCACACATCCCTAAGTGATGGCGAAATGTATCTATTTCTGAGCCTCAAACCGAAAAGTAATTTATTGCTGAAACCGTTTCCTACTATCGAACAACACGGCCCGGTGCAGTTCTGATTGTGAAGGCATCCTTCAATATATATTCCATTCCCTGTTTTTGAGAAGCTGCTGACTGTCTTTGTCTTTTCTCTAGTACTATGTGACTCCTACCTCTTTAAAGATAAAATAGATGGTCGTTATATATACACCCACTTTTAAGGATAGTCTATTGTTATACAGCCTTCTGCATTTTTGGTACACTATACTCATGCAAAATTGCTTCACAAGTAATTATATCTGCTTTACAGCTGGGGATTGAGAAATAGAATAAGAATTAGATCACAAATAGAAATGTTACTTCAGAAAGTGGATACTATCAGTGGGGTGCAATTGTCTGATTATATCCTAAATGAATTAATTAATAATCACACGCTTGACGCTTCACAGAACAGTGTATTGTTGTTTGGGTAAAGCAAAAACAAATCCTCTCCTCCATCACACACAGAATGAATGAAGCCCCTTTGTTTTCTTGTAATGCCATGTCATTATATCGCCCAGGGAAGGAGTCATAAACTGCGTGGCATTTGCAGACCTTTTCCTTAATCAAAGCTCTTCATTTTGAAAATATCACACAGGAAATCATGGAGCTAAAATCTTTTCCGGTTAGCCAATCACGGGAAATGCGATCATTTTGTAAGGACTTTTGTAGTGCCCCAAATTACTGGTGCTAAAAATGCCACCAATGCACCCTGTCATTTTCAGGCTGCATTGATTCAAGAGAGTTTTTGGAATTCGAAATCTTTGTAAACATGAAAGGTTTCTTGCCTTTTGCTGATTACGTTTCTTTACAGAGCCACCAACCGGCATTTTAATTTTAATTTAATCATTTATTTGGCAGGGACAATGCACGGTAATATGTCAAGCGTAACAGTGACAGATTTAGCTTTGAGCAATTTCCATCCGTCCCTCACATAAAACATTTAAGAAAATTACATTTTACAAACATAGCAAAAAACAAATACATGATATGCAAAAAGTGCAAAAGAGCAAGAGCAGCATACACAAGCATTTACCACATGGCAGTACCATATAGCAGCGACGATATATAAAGTGCAAGAGAAGATACAAGAGCTACATAAAGTGCAAGAGGAGATACCCCTGGATTAAAGTGCATTTAGCGATGATTACACGTCTGTTTGTTTCTCAACCATTCTTTGAGTTGACCTTTGAAGCTATTGAGAGTGGGACAATCCGTATCTCAGTCGGGAGGCTATTCCAGAATGAGTTGCCTTTAATGGAGAGGACATTTTGTCCAAAAGCGGTCCGTCTGCGGTGGACTTAACAGTCTCCTCTTGTTTCTGACCTAGTGCAGCGTCCAGTGTGTTTTTTGTGGATGAATTCCCCTAAGGGGGGGGGGGGGGGGGGGGGGGCAGTCCATGTAAACATTTATAAAAAAAAACACATACTTTTAAAAGATTTTAAATTGTCAAAACTCAAGAAATTGTGTTTTTCAAGGATGGTACAGTGGTGGTATGAATTTGGCTTTCTGTCAAAAACCTTGATAGCTCTCTTGTACAGCTGTTCTATGGGTTTCAGGGTTGTGGCTCAAGAAAACGACCAGTTTGTCAAACAGTATTCAATGTGGGATAGAATCATACAGTGGATGTATGACTTTGCAGCATTGACAGTTAAGAAAGGTATGATTTGTTTAAAATGTTGCAAGTTGAATTTAACGGTATTAGATACTTTCTTAATATGTTTCTTAAAAGTCAAGTTCGAGTCCAGTATGACTCCAAGATACTTGTGGGGGACTAGTTCTAATTCTGCTCCATTTAAAAACACATTGGATCCTTAGATTAGCAAATGTTGTTCAGCCAGTGGTGAACCTTGTCCAATGCATTTGAGAGACAGGATGAGATTATTTCAGTATTTTCCCCATGTACAAAGATGACCGCATCATCGGCATACATTTGTACATTCAAATCAGGACATACATTAGGCTAGTCATTAATGTACAGAAAAAACAGTAATGGTCCAATAATGGAACCTTGTGGAACCCCAACAGGGTTGACAAGGCAGGGGGATTTGGTACCGTTGACCAAAACACACTGTTTTCTGTTCGATAAGTAAGACTCAACCCACTGTATTGAATCTGCCGAAAAATTGAAATACGTCAGCTTTGTAAGGAGCACTTGGTAGTCAACAGTGTTAAAAGCCTTCCTGAGATCAAGGAAGACAGCACTTACATATGGGCTCGTGTCCAACATAGATATAACCCTTTTCCACAAAGACACAGTTAGCTGTCTCAGTGGAGTGGTGAGCACGAAAACCAAACTGCATAGGGTGGAGTGGAGCGAAACCTTTATCTAAATGTTTGGTGATTAGTTTTGACACCCATTTCTCAGCTATCTTAGAGACACAGGGGAGGATGCTGATTGGTCTGTAGTTGGACATCATTGCCTTATCCCCAGATTTAAAATCGGTGTTACCGTGGCCACCTTCCAGGATGATGGAACTTCCCTTGTGCTAATAAATTGATTTACTAGCATACTAATTGGTTTATTAGACCGTGGATATGTGTCTTTATAAAGTTGGTGTCTAAATCATCTGCATCCCTAGCCTTGGAACCTTTTAACCCTAAGATTATATTGTTACCTCCACCTCTGTGATTTCCTCCAGGTCAAAAACTGGATGTGTATCCACAGTCGGGCTATGGGAGACCTCAGATGGAGGGAAGAGCTTTGTGATGTCCTAAGCACTATTTATAAAATACTCATTTAGAGAGCTGGCCAACACTGCAGGGTCTTTTATCAGGGCATCATTGATTTTTTATTCTAGAGCATTATTTTCCTGTTTCTTATGTTTACCTAATAGTTTATTTAGGATTTGCCAGACGTTTTTACTGTTACCTTTCTCACCTTCAATTATATTGACGAAAAAGTTTGCTTTGGCCTGTCTTATTGTTTGAGTTACCTTGTTACGAGCATGAGTGAATTTCTGTCTGTCAGTGGATAGTCCGGATTTCAAGCTCTGCTTTAATAGTTGGCATAAAAAAAGACCTATCTTTGCTCTGATCTCTCACTCTGTGTTTACCTCTTACTGTAAGTAAAGATACTAAGCTGATATGACATTCAGACAGAACAATGGAACTAGTTCAAATGGAATTTGTTTATGCAAATGAACAAAATACACTTATCTAATGTTACTACCCAATCAGATCACTTTGTGATAAACAAGTCAAGCCGTTTGCAATAGCCGCTTTCACACCAAGTACTTTGCCGTACTTAGTGCCCCGGCACTTATTACCCCAGGGCACTAAGTACCAATCGCATTCACACCGGAGTACTTTTCCCTGAGGGAAGATTACGCAAATGAGCCGCTAACGTCACTTCGTCTTCTTCTGCTTCTGAGTAAATCATCAGAACGCCGACACCTCCTCATCACTCCACCGCTCCCATGTTTTTTTTTGTGTTGCCAAAAGTTATTCTCTCTCCGTTGGTGTGCGGGGCTAATGCTAATAATGCTAATGCCAGCAAATACAATGGCGGCTTCAAAAAACTTTTCTGAGTTTTACGGGGCCAGTCCAGCCATTAGAAATTGGTACTTTTTTGGTACCACCTCTCTAGCAGGCACTAAAAAATGGGGGTAACAGTTCCCGGCACTAAGTACTCTTTTTGGTGTGAACGCGACATAAGGGGTAGCCTACTAACGGAACTAAACTGGAAAAGTACGAGGGAAAAGTACGGGGAAAAGTACTCTGGTGTGAACGCGCCTATTATTTTAAAGACCTAATTATCTGCCACTGGGGGTCTTTCTATTAAAACGATTAAAGAAGACAGAGTTTGGTGGCCATTTGAAGTTGCAAGGGATCAAGGGAGTTCTTGTCTTCAGCACCATTGCCTTCATTCTATTCAGTGTCCTCTGCCAAATTATCCTCAGAAGTATATCCTCCTCTCCAAAACAAATAGATCAGAGTCCAAATCCAGTCCAAAACAAATCAAATCAGTGTTTCTCCAAAGGTTCTCAGAGGACAAATTACAGAACAATGTACCTGCGAGCCATGTTGCTCAGCTTGTTTCTGTGAAACTCAGAAGTTCTGGAGGGTTTTGCCAGAAGCCCATTTATCCGAAAAAGGTCAGTAAAACAAAGGTTATCGATAGCTGATACATTTTTTATTTTTTTATTTTGCATCAGGTCTAGTTATCTTCTGATATATTTTTGACTTTCTTAGGGTCTTTTTTCATTGGGTTCTTTAAAGACATGTTAAATATGCCCATGGGTTCAATGTGTTTAGATTGGGTCCAAAAAGAGACCTCTATGTCTCGCCTTCGATATCCTGAGCCACAACATCCTGCTCACCCGACTCAAGGACATCCGTACTGAAGATACTGCACTCAGGTGGCTCCAGTCGTACCGCTCCAACCGATCCCACTTAATCTCCCTCAACAACGACTCCTCTGCCATAGCCCCAGTCAACCAAGGCGTTCCCCAAGTGTCAGTACTCGGCCCCCTTCTTTTCATCATTTACATTATCCCCCTTGATCAGATACTCCACCAAATCCACTGCTATGCTGATGACACCCAGATCTACCTCAGCACCAAATCCCTCCACAACCCGTCCTTCACCCACATTGACTCCTGTCTGACAGCAAAACAAAGTTGGATGCAACATAATCTCCTCAAACTGAACAGCAATAAAACAGAACTCCTCATCATCGGCTCCAATTCACCCTCAGCAAACTCACCAAGCTGATGATATTGTAAAGCGACTTTGAGTCAGAGTGCGCTATATAAATACAATTAATTATTATTATTAGCAGTTGTCATCACTTTCACAGAACGTTTTATTGTTGCCCAATCTCAAGTCAATACTTCTCCCTTAAAAAGTCCAGGCTTCCCCTTCCCCCCACTGGAAGAAAAAAGTAATCCCTGCTCCGAAATAATACCAGCATTTCTGCATCAGCCTCTGTTTGACTAGCGCCGAGGGAAGCCATGTCTTCTGTACAACCAGGATAGCATGAGAGGGTTCAGGGTGAACACTCCAGGGAAGAGTTGTCAGGATATAGGACGCAAGATATTCACTAATACAGACCTTGAGTGCTTGGTTTGTGGAGATGGCAAGAAAAAGAAAAGGTGAGGGTATGGTCAGAGTGCTGGACCCACTGCTCGAACTACTCTCTTTTCTCCATGAGGTCTAAAGAGAAGCAATTAGCACTTCCTTCTTCCTGCTGGGCTCCACATCCTGCACACAGCACTGAGGAAGAAGACACAGAGCGTGCCTTCCTCTGCTTTATGTCTGAAACGGTCTGTCTCGATGTTTTTTACATAATTGTAATCATGTTTGTTTCTTAAGAAGTTATTTGCTCTGGAGTTCCTGTCTGCGGCTCTCCTGTATGCGGCTCTCCTATGTTTTTTCTTCCTTGCTGTTCATCATAATTTTTGGGGCGCTACATGATGGGTTGTCATAGCAACAAGAATAGGGGAATTGACCCTCCTTTCATGCTCAGGATTTCACCATCTTTTTTTCACTGTTCACACCATTAACACACATACACAAACATACAGCTCTGCCTCATTCCCTATTTCTTTGTTTCTCCTTTTTGAAAAGTGATTTATCTTCTGTCTCATTATCTTCCTTTTTTGCTTCCAATGCTCTTGATTTAACTCTCTTTAGTTTTTTTCTCTCTTTAGGGCGATTATGGCTGTAAGATAGAGGTTAGTGTTTCGATTCCCATCCCCTGCAGATCAGATGTCGATGTTTCCTTGGCAAGATATTGGACCCCAAGTTATTCCCAATGGCAAATGGTGTGTGTATGTGTGTGAATGTGAGTCTCCCCTAAGCAGGTTCCACAATGTATTGCAGCTTCTGCCACTGTATGAATATATTCAAAAGCACTTTGAGGGCCCATAAAGACTGGAAAAGCACTATTTAAATGTAGTACATTTACCGTTTACCATCTTTAAACTTCGACAGCATAATCACCTGCTTTGTCAGTGAGAGTTGCAGATTGGTTCTATGAGCTGTTATTTCCCTCTTTGTCTAATGTATCGCTCAAATAGTTCTTAACAGCAGCCCAAGTGGATAGTGTGAGCGTGAGTGTGTGTGTGTGTGTGTGTGTGTGTGTGTGTGTGTGTGTGTGTGTGTGTGTGTGTGTGTGTGTGTGTGTGTGTGTGTGTGTGTGTGTGTGTGTGTGTGTGTGTGTGTGTGTGTGTGTGTGTGTGTGTGTGTGTGTGTGTGTGTGTGGTGTGTGTGTGTGTGTGTGTGTGTGTGTGTGTGTGTGTGTGTGTGTGTGAGTGAGAGAGCGGCTGCCACTGAGCTGTTTTATCTGATAGATGAGGAACAGGAGTGATTCTCACTGAGCTGTCAGCTCCTGTCCTTTCTCCCTATCCATCACCGCACACCACCTGGAACACACACATACACACACACACGCGCACAAACATGCACATGTACAGACACATGTGCTATACAGATGTGGTACCTCGAAAGGCATTGTTTAACACAAAAAGGAACAGCATGGTCTTACTTTCTGACCAACGGGCCTTCTGTGCAGTTGACAGGAACTTTTTGTTGGCAATAAAAAGTGTCCTTGAGCAAGATAGTGGATTACAGTATCATCGCTATTGACTTTTGCCTTTACAGTCTGATTAGGGATCATTCACAGATACAAACAATGCTGCTCATTATTCCTGATTAACACAACATCATCAGATTAAGTAAAGTAAATAGCTTTGCAACAATCATACCTTTTTAGGGTTTCCCTCTCCTGTAGTGTGTTATATTGTTTTTTGTGCATGTAAATGGTCTGCAAAGGCTAAAATCCCAAAGTTCCCTCCAGAGAGTTTCTTTCCCACACACTTTTTAAATGTCCAGGATGAAATGTGTACTTTTACTAAATACATATAAATAAATGATGAACGATTATGATAAGAGGTACAATTGATCCAACTTTTCAAAGTAATGTCGATTCTGAGGGGTTTTTTTCTTGAGAATTTGTGACTTAAAACTTTATTTTTCATCACAAATGTAGGACTATATCAAATTCTGCTGCTCTCTATTTTAGTTTTGATGATTTGGAGACCTTTAAACATTAAATCTCAGAGTAAAACATCAAGCAGTTATTACCATTACATTGAGAGAGCTGAATAATGGGAATAATGGGAGGGAGAGAAATAAATAGAATGACATGCAACAATGGTCCCTGGCAGACCGCTAACCTGGGACATAATGGGCCGCCATTGTGCCCTTTGGATTCTAGTTATTGCTTCAAACAAACCGTGTTAACCAAAAATGGCCACACTGAAAAGAATAAGGCAAATTGTTTGGTTTCTTGCACTTAAAAAGGGTGATTTAAAAAACACAACTTACAAGAGTGACATATTTCCGTGTTAACAAATGAATTAACAAAATTATGAAGTTAATTAAGTGTTCACTGGGATGGATAACCACTGAAATTAGTCCATTTGAAGCAATGACCAAGCCTCTACAAATAGATTTTTCTATGGTGTACTGAAATAATAGAAAACCAATGAAAATCAATCTAAAAACTTGTAATAATGGTCAGCAAAGTACAGTTCATCCAAGATTCTACTTCTGGGCTCTGGACACAAGCTTACAAACTCAATAAATATCTACAATGTCTTGTTCCAATGTCCATCCCTGGGACCCATTGGAAAAAATTATATTATATTTTTGCCCTGATAGGACAAAATGGTCAATTTGTATTTAACTAGCTGCAATAAGTCATTTAGAACAGTCACTGTGGTCTTTTACATCCAACAAAGTACACCTTTTTGCAAATACATGTTAATTAACAAGCTACTTGGTTTGCAACACCCTATTCCTGATTTGAATAAAAACAGAGATGTGCCTCATAATGAGAAGTCTCTCTCTCTCTCTCTCTCTCTCTCTCTCTCTCAGATTGCTCCCCGGTGTAAACAATATAATGTCTGTCTGTACGGATGAGAAGATGAGCCACAGTAGTTGCTTATCATTCACTCTTATGTATTTTCTGTGTCAGCGGAGAGTGGAATGATATGTAATCATCATCAATCTGCTGGCTGAACATAATAATGTTATTATTTAAGGAGTGCACAATGGGTGTATTGGCGTTGAGAAGATGTGTGTGCTTTATGTGAACAGTATAGGAGTGTGTGTGGGTCTATCCTAATGATGAGTAATCCTAGTTGATGGCAGATAATAGCAGCGTGTCAGTGCGCTTGTGATGATGATGCATTCAGGTGCTCGCCTTTGCCGCAAATCCTACCATTGAAACCCGTTGGCAGCCTCTCCTGCTTCAATAAGCCCTTTGGGGAGGCCTCTTTTGCACAAATTGTGTTTTATGGTTCCTGTTAGGGCCAGATATGCTCCTTCACCGGGGGCGTAATTGACTACCATTGCCCACAACGGCGCATTTTTAATTCATCGTGATGGTGTTTAATGGCGGATAATAGAACATTGGCGCACTAAACAAGGTAATTTCTGCACGACCTTCTGTTGTTAATGTTATCACATGGCACCCTGGTGACACGGCAAATTAACGAGCTAGCCAGGGATGGTTTCCATATTGTGTTCATGTATAGACAGATTTGTCTGATTACAAGCATCGTCCTTTATTTACAATGAAGCTCTTTAGAAGGAGATGAGACTTTTAGGGGAATCATTTGCACTGTTTATGGTGATGGTAACCTAGTCTGACTATGTTTGGGAAATTGGACCAAAATATTGGTAATTGGCGATTGGGTGTTTCTCTTGGATCAAACAAAAACAGGTGATTGTTGGAACAGTGGGAAGACTAACCAAGGTTTTGGAGTTTTATTCCTGCCCTCCCCAAATAAAATAAACACGTTTTTTTATTATTTATAACATTTAAACATTTATTTTTTTAATTATAAATAAACGGTGAACTTTTATGCTACGATGTATGTGATGTCAGATAGTAACTAAAAAAAAAATCTCAGGCTACATCAAATAAATTCATGTGATTGTGATTGTGATTTGTGATTCGTCCACATTTAGACCAATCACAGCGTCACACTCTGCCGCCTATTCTGGATTTGTTTAATGTTTATTGTGCATTCTGTAGACTCCCATTTCTGTTTGAATTACAAAATGGACATCAGAAATGGGCTTAAAGGGTCTAAGGATTTATTAAAACAAAATAGCGTTGAAAGAACTGCAGCCGATGCAGCTGCTGGCGACCCTGCACCTGCCGCTGCAGCAGCACGCCTTATGTCACAAGCTTGACCTCGGCAAACCCCGGGGCTGAGTTAGCGAGCCCAAGCCTTGACTCATCAAGGCGGCCGCCACCAACGCTGTCCTCCGATGCACAGCTCCTTGTGCCCCTACCATCACCACCTGCGTTGCCACACCCTGTACCACACCCGCCAGCATCCTCCTCCTCCGTGCCGGTGCCTCCACTACAGACGCTACCTTGCGCACATCAACAGGTACTATTGGGTCAGCAACCGCTCAAAGACCAACAGCCCCAGATCTTGGGGTTAAGGTAACACTTTATTTGATAGTCCATAGTTAACACTCTATAAGGTCATCAGTTGACATTTAGTAGCATGTCAACAGCGTCTTAACCCAGAGATGGAGTACTCGAGTCCTGGACTCGGACTCGAGTCGGACTTGAGTGCCGATTTTCCGGGACTCGTGACTCGACTTCGGACATCGCGCACTGATTGACGCGACTCGGACTCGTGAATTCTCGGCACAGGATGACGTGGACTCGGACTCGGACTCGTGAATTCCCCCCCCACGGATGACTCGGACATCGACTCGTACATTGACGCTCCGACTTGGACTCGGAACTCGAGCACATTTTCTCTGGAGTCTGATGTCTCTATCCTGGTATGGCGAGTTCACGTACTGGGCCCCGCTATTCCAGTCTAGAGATGTCTACAGACCACACCCGCATCGTGCTGTATGCTTTCACACATTCTGCTTCCACATTGGAAAAGAGCAGCGCAAAATGCACGTTATGTGGAAACAATATAGAAGAGAAGGCTCCGTAACACATTACTCTAACGGAGCGTCCACACTACAGCTTCAAAAATAGCTTGGAGCTGGGCGTGTCTGGAGCTTGGGGATTTTATTCAAGCAACACGACCAACAACCAATCACATGAATCTCCCGCCCCCGACATACAAAGCAAAAACCCCCGGGGATTTTATGCGAGCAATATATATATAAACTCCCCAAACAGGCGAAAACCTACCAGTTTCCCCCACTGTCTCTGCCACCTCCCTCCATGCCTGGTTCCTCCAGTTTGTATCCCGGTAGGTGAAGAGGGTCTGGTCATACAAAACCGGGTGATTCGCTACGGCGATAGTTAGTTTCTCCTCCGACTTTTTTTGAAATATAGAAATGAACGGCGGGATATCTCTCCCAGCTTAGACGCGGTTTGATTGGCTACGGCTTCAGCTGTCAGATTTTGGGAAACGGGATTTGATTGGCTGGCGCTGGCTACTCCGGCGTCTCCGGCGTCAGAAGTTGAACATTGTTCGAGTTCAACTTCTGTCGCCGGAGACGCCTGAGACGGACCGCTCTGCTACCCACAATTCAGTTCGGCGAAAAAGCGCGGCTACGTGACGTCACCCCATTGAAAGTGAATGGGCAGATTGGAGCTTTCGACGCTGTCGACGCTGTAGTGTGGACGGGCCGTAAGGATCGAGTTCAGACATATAGGCTGTCTTGAAACACCATCATCAGAGTAACGTGATCTAATCAATAAACAAATATTCAGCCGATAACGAAGCACATACTTAACATGCAGAATGACGTCATTTTGCATGTTAAGTAGCCATGTGCTTTCTGGGGCTAAATCTTTATCGGTAAACTGATTAACCCGTAAAAGTTCCTTCAAAATAAGAGTCCCGATCTTATTACTATCAAATAAAAGTGCAAAACGAAAACTTTACCATAGGAAAATATTGGCATACAATATAATCACTTCTCTAAAAGGGTAACTCATTTTAAATATAGTTTATTTATATATAATAAAATATTAATATTAGAAATAAGCTTTATATTTGTATAGCACCTATTACAAGAATGTAGCCAAATTCGCTTCACAGCAGTTCAATAGACAGGATAACAGCAATGTAGAGGAGCAGCTACATTTCAAAACATATATCCACGAAGATTAATACATGAAGACTTGTGACTCAGACGTGACTTGGACTCTTCTTAAGTGACTCGGAATTGGACTCGGACTCGAAACACAGGTAATGATGACTCGGACTCGGACTCGACTTGGACACTGCCTTGGGTGAACTCGGACTTGGACTCGGACTCGACTACGACTCTCCCTTGGTGACTCGGACTTGGACTCGAAGAGTGTGACTCGAGGGTGACTTGGGACTCGTGAATTGGTGACTTGACTACAACACTGTTATTAACTAATATTCAAACCTTACTATCTGTAGATTGTGTCAACATATTCAAAATTGGAGTAGTTGATTGTCAATTTTGAAGATGTTGACACAATCTACAGATAGTAAGGTTGAATTTGACAGTCAACAGACACTTTTGTAAATCTATAGATCAACACTTGAGATGTACCTTATATTCTACTGGGCAGTTAGTTAAATGCATGGTACTTGTCTGTTGAAACAGTTTTGTTGAATGTCAACTGATGACTTATAGAGTGTTAACTATGGACTATCAAAATAAGTGTTACCGTTTGTGGAGAGAGAGACAGATACGCGAGGAAACAAATAAGGAAATTAGTACTTTGGTGCAGATCAGCTGGCACGGAACCGTTATTACGTGTCAGCTGTCGTTGATATTATAGCTTTTTTAGCTGTCAACCAACTCCCTCTCAGAGGTGACCACGATTCACTCCACAGCATGTCCGAGTCAGGCAGTGGGCTCTTCCTATCGCTGTTTGAGTATACGCTGCACAAAGATGCAGAGTTGGCCAAAATATTGTTCTAAGTAGCTCGGCTGAGCGAAAGGATGCACCTGCAGTGCATAGGAAAATAAACCATGCCCAAGGCGGGCTAAACAGTTCATCGTCTCCGTCTCTACTATTTCTCTCCGAGTGCAACGATGAGGAAGCTGCATCCTTTGTTTCAATTGGTAGCTGTACATCGGACAGAACCAAAATGACATGTGGAGTTCCCCAGGGTCGATCCTCGAGCCCCTTCTATTCAATTTGTACATGCTGCCACTTGCTCAAATAATTAGAAATAACAACATTTCTATCATATTACGCGGGATGACACCCAAATCTACCCATCACTTTCCATAGATGAATACGGTCCTACTGATTTATTGATCACAAGTCTAAAACAAATACATGACTGATGTGCCGTAATTTCTTACAGCTCAACACACAAAAAACCGAAGTAATTGTTTTTGAACCAAAAAGAAAGAATTAAAGTCTCTGCACACCTGGAATCACTATTACTCGAACCCGAAAAGTCAAGCAAGAAACTTAGGTATCATTTTAGACTCTGACCTCAATTTTAAAACAGCCACATCAGGGAAATCAACAGATCAGGCCTACTACCATCTAAAAAATATCTCGCGTATTAAGACCTTATGTCCAAGCAAGACCTTGGGAAAACGGTCCATGCATTAGTTTTAGCAAGCTTGACTACTGCAATAGCATCTTCACAGGCCTCACAAAAAGATCACTCCGTAAAGACTCCAACTAATTAAAAATGCTGCTGCCAGAATCTTAACCCGGAGAAAGAAAACAGATCACATCACTCTTCTTTCGTATAACGTTAGATGTCCAACTCGGTGTCGTGTATCCATGCCCGCATCTCTGGTCCTAGGTCGAAGAGGCTGGCTTCCGAGGGTGGTCTATATAAGGGGCAGATGGTGATTATATGGACAGCGGTCTGCTTAGAGTCACCGCCTCGCATGCCGCACTGTCTGCCAAGCCCCACGTCTTCATCGGGTTTTAAAGCGACCGACCCCAGTTCGTAGACGGTTCAGAGTGGGTCCACTGCCGGCGCGGTAGGTCATCTCCTCCAATGGTGCCATCTCCTGGGTTCCCAGATGTAACGGTGGATTCGGGAGGGCCCGGCTGACTCCCACTCCTGCTTCCAAGCTGCTTGCAACCATGCATCTCTGGAGATGTCCTCAGAGGTGGAGTTGAGCATCTCTTGAGCAAGCATCACTCCAGTGCTGAGATGCACTGCATTGGCTTCCAGTTAGTGAGAGAATTGACTTTAAGATTTTAATGCACACATATAAGCACTAAACGGGCTAGGACCCAAATATATCAAGGACCTCTTTCAGTGGTACGAACCCAAGCAGACCCCTTAGGTCTTCAGGCGCAGGCCAGCTCACTGTTCCATTTGTGAGATCAAAGCGTGGGAAAGCAGCCTTCTGCATCTATGCTCCTAATGCATGGAACAAACTCCCAGAACATCTGAGAATGGCTAGCACTTTAGAATCATTTAAATCAGGTCTAAAAACATTTCTTTTTAATATGGCTTTTCAAATTTAAATGTTCTAATTTTCGAACTGTTTAAACATGGTTTTCTTGCTTTTAATTAATTATTTTGTGTGTTTTGTATTTCTTCTCAATGTATTGTGTTTTCACTGTTTGATCCTGTAAAGCACTTTGAATTGCATTACTGTATGAATTGTGCTATACAAATAATTGCCTTGCCTTGCCTTACCCTTGCCATCCTTAACCAGTGTGCCTTGCTCGTGATTTACCAGTGTTTGTGCTGCCACGCACACAATGTTTCAAAAGTGGTTTCTATGTTGCCCTTTATTTGTGTATGTATTTGCGATTACGCAATGCTTGCTGTTTGATATATATTGTGCCGCAGGCCCGCAGCACATGACGGTTTTGGGTGCCCTCCCATGAAAATCATATGCCCTCCCTTAGATTTGTTCTGGCGCCGGGTCTGCAACCGGGTGAGGCCGCAAAGTATAGCGCAGCATTATGCATTTGTTTACATGCCCACCGAAACTCAGAGTTAATACCAACAGATTAAGACACAATCAACCCATACAGGACATCTCTTTCTCCACATTAAGTGTTAGACATTAGAATTGACTATTCTTATCTGTCACATACTCTTTTGTCTGTCACATAAGTGGCGCAAGTTGCGCAACTGATGCGGTATTGCGTTAAGGGAAAATTATTTTGACCGGACACTTTGACCGGAGAGATTTAGATTTGCCGGTCTTCAGCATATTTTATCAGTCATAGTCCGTAATTACCGGCTAACGGGAACTCTGAACCCGTAGTAGCCTAATGTGTGGTATTTCTAGCTTTCAGTCACCGCTAGGCTATGTTATGCTAGTTGCTAACTGCCAATTGTAAAAGCAAATAAAAATGTTGCTTGTTTTTTAGGTAAACCTGAAAAAAAACTACAGAAACTGTTCATATTTACACATCTAAGCAGATATGGAGAAGCATTATCCTAAATTTAGATTCAAGTGTTTAAATACAGAACATGTGTAGGCCTAGTGTCGATGTCAAGGCTGTGGAGTTATTTAAACACACCTTTGACGGAGGGGAGTTACGGAGCATAAATAAAGTAGTAGATGTAACAAAATCCATAACTGCTGAGTATTAAGTAAAGTCATTATTGGTTCAAATGTTTTTGTAACTAGTCTAGTAGACTTTTGACTTGACCTTTTGAACTCACGACTGTTTATAATCAAGCCAAATAATTTAAAAAAGGCCCTCTCAGGATGTGGTATTAGGTGTTGCTGTGAGCAAATTGAATCAACTGCTGAGCCAATCCCACTGGAGCTCATCCTCGACATGTTCCAGGTCAGGGAGCTCCATTCACAACATCAGCCTTCTCTTTATCCGCTGCAGTCAACAGTCTGGGACCCGGTTATAGTCAGACTGACTTGTCCCCACAATCAAACTAGATGTGTGAGACAAAGTGCTCCACAACATTAACATTTACCAGGCTGAAATGGCAGTTTATTTTAAAAAGGGATTTACATTGTCAGAACCCTGGCCTGCGCAGAATGATTAATAAGGCTGTAGAAACTTCTGACAGGTAAAGAAAACAGAGAGGATTAAGAGTGGAGAGGGAATGAGAGAGGAAGTTTTACTCAATGTTAGAAAATAAATGGTTAGAAGAAATGAGAGAATACATCAGAAAGAAAAGAAAACAGAATGAGAATGTGTTGGTTTTCCTTTGCTCAATATTTACAAGTCCTCTTCTTCTTGATCCTTCCCTCCATCTATCCAACCAACTATCCACTCCCTCCTTCCTCACACAGAACTACTAATGAAAAAACCCTTTGTATTTCCATAGGGGATTAAAATGCTTCAATTATATTTCCACCCAGTCCTCCCCGTCTCACTTTCTCTCTGCAAAGGAAAGCAGCATCCTCATAAAAGTGAAGATAAGAGAAGAAGGGAGCGGAGGAGAAGGGTCAAAGTTAGCCTTATTCATTTTCTGTCAGTGAGCAAAGCTGATGTGCTGGAGGAGGATGAGCTGGCACGAGGCAGACAGTTAACAAGTTAACACACACACACACACGTTTGTTTATAGTCATTTAGAGCCGCCGAAGGGGCCTTAAAGGTGAAGACGATTTAATATGCAAACATTCGATGCAAAATTATTGCCCTTTTCTATACTAATGAGACTCATTGCCGAAACAGTCTGATTTCCAAAGGTCAGAGCAAATAGCTATACGCAGTGACACTGAAATTATTAGCAAATTGATACCGTTGGTGGTAAATGAAGAATATTATGCAAAGTGTAAATACCAGATGGATTTTCTTTTTTTTGCAGTCTGTCAGCTCTGACAGACTGCAATATTAAATTAAATCCAATGAAATAAGTTTTCTCCCTATGGATTGAAAAAGGGTCTTCATCGTCTTCGTCTTCTTCTAACTCCCGAATAATTCCTTACCTAAAGTATCAAGAAATTCCTTTGCACCTCATTTGTCAGGACATGTAAATTAATTTGTCAGACCAATATCCTAAATAATGTTTTTAATTCCCCTCTTCTATTATACTGCATACTTGAGTCAAGAATATATTGCAACATCGACTATTGAAATAAAAAGCAAAAAAAAAGTCATTCTAGGGTCGGCTGCAATGCTCTATTAGAATGTTGCGCTGCAATATAATTAACGCAATCTTTTTAGTCAATCGGACCTTGTGATGGGGCATTTAGTTTGCAAGTGAAGCGTAAGTTGTGGTGCTAAAAGGTGTTTTGTGAATATACCGCAGAGCCATCCTTTGTCAACCTGCCCAGTGACGTCAATCAATCCTTTCATAAACCTGAGAGCGCATGAGATAGTGTTTACTGCCACCTCTACACCACTTAATACGTCTTCACATAACAAGCCTCAAGACGTCCAATCATCGGCAGAAGATGAGGCAAATGCGGCCTGTTGTTGAAACTCAATTTCTATGAGTTGCTAATATATATGTATATAAAGTGTCAGCTGAAATTGGAATTGCTGGCCTTTAACCTGACAAGTGTTTCTGTCTGTTCATCTTGCTGGCAGTATGATTTAAATTCAAACTACAGAGATGGGGTGCTGTGCGAGGAGAGCCAGCATGCTGATTTGTCATCACATCTAGTCTCGTCTGTGTTTAAATTGAACACGAAATGGATTGTTCTTCGAAAACTTTGCATTTTAATGTCTTGCGGTGTCTTTGATGTTACTTATTCAAATGTATTCTTTTTTTCCATGTGCCCGTTCCTATACCGGGTCACCGTATAACCAAGCATGCATTGGTTTTGAAGGGCGGTGAACGGCTTGTCACTATTCACACATAGGAAGAAAACCTCATTCAAACTCTGACCTCTATGCAAACAGACGCCAACGAAGGTTCCCCATTTGGGATTTGAAACTAGCTAGTTCTCGCTGTGAGGCGACGCTGCAAGCCACTGCAATTAAAATATTGAAAACAATCCTCTGTTGTGACGTGGGCGTATATTTGTAGGCAACAGATGTTGTACTAGATGCCAGCTGCGAGGTGAATATTAAATCCAACTCGACAGTAAGTCAGTGAAGTGTGTCGGTAATACTGGAGCAGCTGGGATGTGAGAGCAGGGCTTAGATGCAGGTGGGAAGAAAGGTAAATATACAAATATAATTAAAATCATGCTAAGATCACCATCTACAGTGATGGCAAATCTGTGAGAAATGTTTTACCAAACAGAAAGTATTACGGTCAGCTGGCACTATTTACAGCATGCTAACTTAAAATAATGTGAAGGTTAAACCAACAAATTCTGCTTCAACTTTAGCATCATCCATGCCGACAGTGACAATACTTACCCACTGATGTTAGCCAGGTATGTTTATCACATTCAGCATCTTAATTTGACATGCTAGAATGCTTCATTTGCTACTTGGTGATAAACCAAAGTATTGGAAAAATAAGGAATTTAAACTGACAATGGTGCTAAATTGAAAGTTTACGGGATTGCTTGAGTCTTTATTTTATTCTGTTGGGCATATGGATTTCTGTACCAAATGTCAACACAATGCATCCAATAGTTTGAGATATTTCACTGAACACCACCAATATCAATCTTATGTTGGCGTAACAAGGAAAAACAGAAAAGCACCAAAGTCATATTGCCAAGTCTGTCCTGTACCACATTTTTGTGCCATAAATAGAATATTTAAGTCTGGACCAAAGCATTGGATATTACCATTACTATCCCTAGAGCTATGCTGCTACTGTAGCGTGGCTAAAAAGTATACAAAACATTAAGCAGTGATCAAAGTAGTTAATTGATACTTGATCATATTTTGTTGATGGACTGCATGTTAAATTGTCCTACCCACCTTAACAAAAACCAATGTTGCCCCCTCTTTGTTCATTTGTTGTCCTCTTGGTTGTTTTGGGTCGTTTAACATTTCTTTAGTAGATTATACATGTATAAATGCTGTTTTCATTCTGAATGACTTATTCCCAATGAAGGATGGGTCATGGCCGAAAGAACAA
The DNA here is from genome assembly GCF_902827115.2 of Pseudochaenichthys georgianus. NCBI lineage: Eukaryota > Metazoa > Chordata > Actinopteri > Perciformes > Channichthyidae > Pseudochaenichthys > Pseudochaenichthys georgianus. Next base: position 10,702,912 of record NC_047508.1, read on the forward strand.
GACTGGAGGTAGCAGTGTTCAAAAAGGATTTTCTCCGGAGGGTGGCTGGCCTCTCCCTTACCTCTCGATTCCACCGGGTCCGTCTGCGTCGCGGTTTTGGTCTGGCCGCCATACCCTACCGGGCGCGTTTCAGAAGCATTTCAGATGCGGAGCGTCTTGCCTTCCGGCTCGCAGTTTGTGAAGAAGAAGCCTTCATCACAGTTGGCATAGGGGCATGGTAAAGGAACACTGAGGGTAACACACATTTGATCAAATAAAACCCAAGTCATTGTTTGTTCAAAACTAATTTATTGGAAGTCTTTTTGCAAGTAACCTGCTCCTTCAAGGTTGTGAAGGCCAAACAGAGCCACAGAAAGAAGCAGCCTTAAGTAGAGGCTCAATCAGTGGGAACACCTGTGCTCAATTGGAGCATACCATGTAGTGCATGGGCGTGGGTGGCACTTTTCTTGCAAGTATACAAATGTTATTGGGTGGGGCTTCTGTGGTCAAAGAGATAATATGTTGAACTATTTTGATTTGGTGTGTTTGGGTAATTTGCATTGTGAATGTGTTTGTAGATTAGAATGACATTGGTTAGGGGTATAAATAGTGGATTATCCTAAGGGGAGGGGCTTAACATGTATAAAACCCTGGCCACAAGTGTTTTGAGGGGAGTCTGACTGTGGCGGTAGAGCAGAGAGGTACCTTGCCCACTCTGTTGCCAGATCTGAGAGAAATAAGCAACCAGGGGCCTATACTGCGAACCTGGTTCAACCTAACCTGGATATGTTTGAGTTAGCCGGTTGGCCTAATCCAAAACATACGCGCTCTCGCTAAACTGTACTACGACGCTGGTTATCAAGTGGATCGCTCAAGCCAGCCGTGTCCTATCTAGTTAGGTGCGCGTTCACATGAAAGGGGTGGTATCTGGAGCATTCGACCAATCACAAACATGGAGAAGCGTACTGACAGCGCAGCGTCATACTTCCTGAATGAAAAGTGAACTTTAATACTAGTCAAAAATGAAGAAGTTAAACTTTAAACATCCATGACTTAAACACTTTATCCAGGATCAAAGCCACAGAGCTGCACCTGCAAGGTGAATACAGCTGGCAAAAGAAAAAGTGTTTGAATGCGTACATTAACAGGTTTATGATATCACTGCCCCGTCTAAAACACGATCTGACTTTAATTATATTTGTCTCGAGTGTTTCGTCAACTTAATGTGTTGCTTAAAATAATACTTCTGCATCCAGTATGTGACACTGTGAGTGTTGCACGGCCAGATACGGCTCAGCTGACTCAGATAAGGAGATATATGATACATTATGAAGTGATATGCCGCGGACTGTACTTAATGTACTCTGATCCGGTTACTTATGTTGTGGCCGATATTTAATTAAGCTTTCTTACGCTAATGTTATAATAGTCAGACTGCTCTGAAGATGGAGGTGATATTCTATTAATGTTCACGTTCACACAGTCGGTGATTTTTGCCGGCCGTCTTTCCTGCGACGGCAGTTTTTCTGTATTTCCTTTCTCCTGTAATATGACTTGATCGCTTTAAACTCCGCACACTGAGCTCTGATTGGTCAGCAGGCGGTGCTTTCACTGAGTTGATCTCTTAGCCTGCAACCTAACCTGGTCCCGACCAGGTTAGCTGCTTAGCATATATTACCATGGAGATCTAGCCTGCTAAAAGAGAACCAGCTTCGGATGACCGGAAAGCCGGAGTTTGCCCTGAATTTAGCCGGCTAAGCGAAAATCCTGCTTCGCAGTATACCCCCCAGGTCTATGAAAAACAAGCCCAAAAGAAGCAACACATACATGATGTTGTGTAATTTTAAATCAAAACTAAGGCCTCAGGATGACTTTAAGACGTGAACATGATCATTTTTGTTTTGTAACATTAAATAAAAATAATAAAAATATTTTATAAATAAATAATAATTTCCTGACCGAATTTTTTCTCCCGATTCCGATCTTTTGAAAATCGGATTGGGGACATCTCTAATCGCGGCCACTCTAGTCAATGGGTGCTATTCCACCAGACGCGCCGCGTTACGGCTCAGAAGCGTCCCAGAAGCGTCTCGGCGCTGGGCTCCGCTCAAAATAGGATTCAAGTCTATTTTTCGACGCGAGGCGTTGCAGAGGCGCCAGAGCATCCGGCCCATCCCCAAAATAAACTAATTTTGTAGATCCTATCCCTCCGTAGTCTCCCCTCCGGTTTACAGGCACTGTGTAAATTATATATATAGAATAATTATGATCATGAATGCATTTTTTCACCACTAAAATACAGCAACACGTCTTTGATTCATGTCGTTTATAACTGGAATATTACAATTATTATTAACTTTGTCTGTACGAAGTAGCCTATCCAGGAAATATGCCTAAATCAACAAAAACTGCGAGCCGGCAGGCAAGACGCTCCGCTTCTGAAACGCGCCCGGTAGGGTATGACGCCGGAGGAGGACGGACCAAAACCGCGGTGCAGCCGTGACGTGACGCAGCCGTGACGCGACGCAGATGGACCCGGTGGAATCGAGGGGTTAGGGATAAGGTGAGAAGTTCAGTCATCCGGGAGGGACTCAGAGTAGAACCGCTGCTCCTTCACATTGAGAGGAGCCAGCTGAGGTGGTTGGCCAGGGGCACCTAGTAAGGATGCCACACGGGCGCCTCCTGAGGGAGGTGTTCCAGGCACGTCCAGCTGGGAGGAGGCAGAGGGGCAGACCCAGGACCAGGTGGAGGGATTATATCTCCACGCTGAGCTGGTTGATGGGGCCAGGGAGAGGGACGTTTGGGGTTCTCTGCTGGAACTGCTACCTCCGTGACCCGACTCAGATCAGTGGTAGATGATGGATGGATGGAATATTATTTAAAAAAGGCGTTTCTTTATTTGATGACTGCCCTACTGAAAACTGCCCTACTGAAAACCCAAAAAGAATGTTTAGTCAGTCAGCTCGGAGTGGGCGACACCTGAGTGCAGATCAGGAACTGAAGGCCAACAGCTGGTGAGACAAACAGGTCTTTAGCAAAGTGCAGTTAGTCTTGTGTAGAGGATCTTTTTAGGGGGGCAGAGGAAGGTGGGGGTTTACTTTGGTGTCATGGCAACAGCAGCCCCTAAGGCCTCCTGGGAGGAGAACATAGGGATGTTGTAACCAGGGGCAACTGAGTGGTAACTAGGGGTTACTGTTGCCTAGATGTGAACCAAGGTAATCTGCTTGTTCAGTGCTTTACAGGACATGTAAAAAAAGGGGGGCAAATCCATGTTAAACCTGTATGTGCAGTTGTTCTTAGCTCTTTTACAATGAATTATCACCAATATTAGCTCTGGTTGATTGGGATTTAACCATTTAACCCTTAAATTATTTCTGTATTTTTTTTCTCATGTAATAACGGAGTAATATGGTGTAATAACAGTGTAACATGGTTGTAACATGAGTATACAAGGGGCGTAATTATGGTGCTATACCGGTGTGTGTGGAAAATCCAAAATATGGATGTGAATGCCCATTTAAGGGTAAAAAAATAAATGTAGGGCTAAAAAACGTGGTCATGAAGAGTTTAAGAGGCTCACCGATCTCATTGAAAAAGCAAAGTTTGAAAAGCTAAATTAAATGGAGTGTACTCCATCCTGGTTGAAGAGACCTTTAGGCAGAGTGATTACGCACATGACACACACACATCCAGACACAACCGACGAGGCCACAGTGTTCATTATGAGCCCCGTAAATGTCATGTCTTAAGTGCTCCTGGTGCTCTCCGGGCTCATAACAGAAGACCCCCACTTCTCTGATAATACACACAGCCGGTGTGCACAGATATTAATCAGAGTACAGACATCCACCCATGAGTGGCAGCTCCCAACCGCTGCTCATTACGAGAGAAAAGTCAGGAATTAGCGGCCGCTGTTAGATTCTCTCCCAATATGTAGCTTGGGGAAGAACAAACACTGAGCGGATTTGACTCTGATCATCAGCACCGCCAATCATCTCCTGTAGTTGCGATCGCTATGGTAACCCCACTGTTTTTTTTGCATGGAGGCACCTCACTTTTCAAGCACTGTGGCAGGTAATTCCTCTGCTCATTACGGTGCAATCCAGAAACAAACACACTTCATAGAGAGATAATAATGGATGCTCCATTACTTCTGTCCCTCGAAAGTTGAATCACCATGAAACTACGCTAAGAACTTTTAAAACAGAAGATGAAACACATTGTATATTTCATTCCACTCGTTTTTATTATTTATAAACTCTATAGTTGTCCTCACAAGAACTGAACAAATATGCAACTAGATGAATAGCTACATAGGATATAATGCTGAACATGTGGACATTCTGAATATGGAGTAGATTTTACAACTTGTGGTTTGATTTGAAATCTCTGTGGTTCGCTGCTATGCCAGAAATAGCATTGTATTTTACTGACACAATTTGCAATTCCAAAATAATACATTATCTGCCATAATTTATTGACAATATATTATTCACTTACTATATGTTTTTTCTGCTACAATCGACATTCTAAACTATTACATTGTTTTATGACATATTAAACATACACTATGACCTTTTTTTTTTTACAACATACTACTGTATATTATGTACTTTTTTTACCAATATTTTCGACATGCTATATTATATACAGAAATGTTTGACATACCATATGACTTTTTTTCCACATACCATACGATGTTGATTTTCTGATATTTTTGACATACTATAGCCTACTATGACTTTTTTCAACACATTTACTATGTTCTTTTATCTGATATGTTGCCATATATTTTTCTCATATTTTTCGATAAAGTACATTATGTTAATTTGGATATTTTTGACATACTTTAATATGAGTTTCATTCAGATTTGTTAAAGATGCAACATACTACTACTACTATGCTATGTTGATTTGGTATGATTCTTCAACATACCAAACTATCTCCAACTGAACAGTGCCAAATCAGACATCATCATCATCATCATCGGCCCCCCATCCCGTATCAAAGACATCCAGAATTTCAACTTCACCATTGACAGCCACACTCTATCCCCCCCCCTCACATCCGCAACCTCGGAGTCATCTTCGACAGTCAGCTGAAATTCAACCACCACATCAATCACATCACCAGGACCGCCTTTTTCCACCTCAAAAACATTACCCGTCTCCGCCCATCACTCTCCTCCTCTGCTGCTGAGACCCTGATTCATGGATTCATCACTTCACGACTCCACTACTGCACTAGCATCCTCTACACTGCAGCATACCATCCAACCTAATCAATAAACTCCAACATATCCAGAACTCTGCTGCCCGCCTCCTCACCCACACCCGCTTCCAAGACCACATCACTCCGGTCCTCCAGAACCTCCACTGGCTCCCCGTCCGTCAAAGAATCAACTTCAAAGTCCTCCTGATTACTCACAAAGCCCTCAACAATCAGCCCCCCCCCCCCACCTCACAGACCTGCTGCACCACCACACCCCTTCCCCCTACCTCACAGACCTGCTGCACCACCACACCCCTCCCCCTACCTCACAGACCTGCTGCACCACCACACCCCTTCCCCCTACCCCACAGACCTGCTGCACCACCACACCCCCCCCCTACCTCACAGACCTGCTGCACCACCACACCCCCCCCCCTACCTCACAGACCTGCTGCACCACCACACCCCCCCCCCTACCTCACAGACCTGCTGCACCACCACACCCCCCCCCCCTACCTCACAGACCTGCTGCACCACCACACCCCTTCCCCCTACCTCACAGACCTGCTGCACCACCACACCCCTTCCCCCTACCCCACAGACCTGCTGCACCACCCACCCCCCCCCCTACCTCACAGACCTGCTGCACCACCACACCCCTTCCCCCCTACCTCACAGACCTGCTGCACCACCACCCCCCCCCCTACCTCACAGACCTGCTGCACCACCACACCCCCCCCCCCTACCTCACAGACCTGCTGCACCACCACACCCCTTCCCCCTACCTCACAGACCTGCTGCACCACCACACCCCTTCCCCCTGCCTCACAGACCGACCTGCTGCACCACCACGCCCCTTCCCCCTACCTCACAGACCTGCTGCACCACCACACCCCTTCCCCCTACCTCACAGACCTGCTGCACCACCACACCCCTTCCCCCTACCTCACAGACCTGCTGCACCACCACACCCCTTCCCCCTGCCTCACAGACCTGCTGCACCACCACACCCCTTCCCCCTGCCTCACAGACCTGCTGCACCACCACACCCCTTCCCCCTGCCTCACAGACCTGCTGCACCACCACACCCCTTCCCCCTACCTCACAGACCGACCTGCTGCACCACCACCCCCCTTCCCCCTACCTCACAGACCGACCTGCTGCACCACCACACCCCTTCCCCCTACCTCACAGACCGACCTGCTGCACCACCACACCCCTTCCCCCTACCTCACAGACCTGCTGCACCACCACACCCCTTCCCCCTGCCTCACAGACCGACCTGCTGCACCACCACACCCCTTCCCCCTGCCTCACAGACCGACCTGCTGCACCACCACACCCCTTCCCCCTGCCTCACAGACCTGCTGCACCACCACACCCCTTCCCCCTGCCTCACAGACCGACCTGCTGCACCACCACGCCCCTTCCGGCTGCCTCCGCTCATCAGAAGCCAACCTCCTATCCATCCCCACCCGCACCAATCACCGGACCTGGGGGGACAGAGCCTTCTCCGTCGCTGCCCCCTCCCTCTGGAACTCACCCCCCACAACCCATCAGAGACTGCACTGACCTCACCACCTTCAAAGCACTCACCTCTTCAATCTGGCTTTTAATGTGTGATTGTTTTTGTATTATTTGACTTTAACTTTAACTATATATTTATTTGTTGTTCCTTCCTTTTCTTTTCCCTTCACTATATCTGTAAAGCGTCTTTGAGCACCTGTAAAAGCGCTAACAAATTAAATCTATTATTATTATTATGTTGTTGTTTTTTTAGACATACAGTACTGTACCATGACACTTTCACAATCTGCTCATCAGTCCAGGACACAATGCTGCTCTGATTTCATCGCTGCCTCTGCCTCTTTGTTCAAATTCTTAAAAGGTTGTGTGTGTGTGTGTGTGTGTGTGTGTGTGTGTGTGTGTGTGTGTGTGTGTGTGTGTGTGTGTGTGTGTGTGTGTGTGTGTGTGTGTGTGTGTGTGTGTGTGTGTGTGTGTGTGTGTGTGTGTGTGTGTGAGAGAGAGAAGTTGAAAAGGTCACGTCAGTGAATTAATGCTTGCCTTTCACACCTCCAGCACTTGAGTAGAGAATCTGGATGTACTGATTAAACGCGTTGCTCTCTTCGTGATGAATTGTTTGGTCTCATAATTCCCTTGCCCTTTGGTGTCAATCCTCTTCTTTGTTATAACATCAATACATGATCCAAGGCCTCCTTAAGACCTGTGCAGTGCAGTACAATAAAAGTCACAGTAAAGGTCAGGCAGTTAAAAAAAACGAATCTGATGACGCAAGCCTGTATTTTCCACTCAGGGTTAAATAGGTATGTCAATGATTGGTCAAAGTGCTTTTTGTTACTTGTATTAGTCTTTGATAAAGACATCAGAGATTCTAGGCTTGGTTACTTGTCACTCTCACTATAATCGTTGTCTTATCTTTATTTGCTGGCCAAAGGATGGCAACTATTGCCGTTAGATGAAGTAGACAGGAAGTACAACCTTTTCATTTCTGAATGGGCACCATTCAAAGTATGCAGGAATATTAGCACTTCCTGTTTGCATGTACCAATGGATAGACTATCACCAGTTTATTTTGATACAAAAGAGAACTTGAACTGACTTGGCAGTCTTAGTTATGCCTCGAAGAAAGAGTACACATTTTCTCGCGGCAATTTGGCACTTGAAGAACCTCTGTTCTAAACTGATAATAGCCTTGAGAGCTGGTAACCCTAACCCTATTGAAGAGAGCAGCATAATCATCAGCCTCTTTAACTCAGTTTAGTTCACCTATTGTCTGCCTTTCATTTTCTCTTCCATATATTACATACACAAGTAAAAGAAGACCACAAGATTGGAATGCTCATTTGCATAGAAAGGGCCAACGCTAGGGGTTTCTTAGGAATTGTGTTGTCGTGTTGTGCAGGTTTAGAGACTACAAAAGCTGCACAATCCTTTTGTGAATGATGCTTTGGTTAGGAGATCAGGAACTGAAGGAAGGATGAAGAGGAAAGAAGGGTAGAACAAACACGATTACACATGCATGGGGAGGAAGTGTATGGACTAACTCATAGAAAAGTAGAGGGATATACAGTAAGAGACTGAGGTGGAGAGAATGAAGGGAAATGGAAGGGTTAGGAGATAAGAGTAGAGACTTTCCAGAAGGGGGTGCAGTGAGGAGGAAGAGAAAGGGAAGGGTGACGGTGCCAATAGCCCACTCATCCCACAGGCGGCTCAGCTTTGTTTCAGCAGCGCTGCCAAATGTGGCTCGCCAGGGAGTCATGCCACGCGAGCACCAAGGCCCGGTTTAAAAAGCCTTGGTGCAGCCTGCACCGCAGAGAGGAAGGGAGGGAGAGAAAGGATGGTGGATTGAACAGGAAAGAAAGATTAGTTATACAATGAATGAAAACAGTAAGAGAGAGCAAATCAAACTATTTCTTGAAGAATGGCCAAGAAAAACTACAGTATGATAACAAAAATTGGGGGTAAACTTATAAATAAACCCAAATGTTGTATGCTTAAAATACTTCTATTGCACTTTGAATATCGGACTAATTCTAAAATGCTGGGCCCAAATCCAACCATGCTCCTTTTGACCAGAAATGATATAATCCCGACCAGTGGAGGGCAGGGAAAGCGTCAGGTGAAAAAAATGTCTTCAAAGGGCGTCTTAACTCCCAGCCTTTGATCCAGACGACCAAGACGCTGAACAAAGAGACTTCAATCCCCTCTGGTCTCCTCCCTCCCTCCCTCTTTCTTCTGTAGGCCACCAAAGTAACCTGCTCTAAATCCCTTTTTGCTTTCACTCTGCCGTTTCCTTCACATCTCATAGCTCCTGCACCACCACATTAACTCACTCAGGTTTACCGCTGCATGGCTCTGTTGTATTCTCATAACTACAGGAGCCATGTTGTATCATGCAAGACTCCTGCATGATCAAGTGATGCTATAATGATGCCTGAATGTCTCATTTTGTAGACAATAGGTCCATGTATTTAGCTTTGAAACTAAAGAAGTCACTCACTTTGATCCCTGCTAATTGAAAGGAATAGATTGACATTTATATCAATTATTCACTTACTTGCCAAGAGTAAGGTGAGACGATCCATACCAATCTCATATCTGCACATTAAGGCCCATTCCCAAACCGCCCCCTACACCCTACCCCCTACCCCACCGTTTGCGCGTTCACGCGGAGGGTCCGCCATATTAAGTGCTGTTCCAAACCAACGAGTGTGGAGCAAGCCTCCAGGAAGTGCGCCGGAGTGTGATGAGAATATTCGTTGTGGCCAAACGGCGGTACTACACTTCCTTTAGGTTGCTGGGCCCGGAAACACTTTTTCCCATTGACTTAGATGGGGAAAGAGTGGTCTGTAACTTTTTTTTAAACTAAATAAACAACCCAGTATGAACACTTGTATAGCCCTTATTAAAAACATTCGTTCCTCAAGTTGTAAAAATGTGCTAATAACGTTATTCTGAGAGTTATTTCCCTCGGCATTATGAACGCGCATCTAACCCACGGGGCCGCGCTGCCCGGCACGTTCATGTTACGTGTTCAGCACTACATGAGTTTCTCTTTACCCATGGATGCACAATAACAACGGACCCATACCGCCTTACTGCCATCCCACGGAGCTGTAATAATGGATATATTGCACATGTTTGCTGTAATTCATCATTTGTAAAATATTATACTACATGGGCTGTATGATTAAAGATGTTTGGAGTTTTATTTGAGTTATTAATTTAAACTTGTTGTCTAAGAGATGCAGATTTGAAACCGTTGTTACATACAGTTACGGCATTTCCTGTTTGTGCCGGAGAGAGGGGAGGCCGTCCCAAAGCTTGCTGCTGTAAATTACTCCCTCCATCTGACAGGAGGGAGCCTCGTGGAGCTGCGAGTGTGGCTACAGACGGAGTTCACTCCGTCACGGAGGGGTAGGGTCGGGGGAGTGGTTTGGGATTGGGCCTAAATATGAAACTAAAACCACCAGAAGCTTACCTTAGCAAAACAGTTAGGTTGGATTTGTTGAAATGAAGAAATCAAATCTCTGATAAACATGCTATACAAGTATCTTGTCTTATAAGTATTGATTTGCTATTCATGCTAAGCTAAGCTAACCGTCTGGTGATATCAACTTCACATTTACCAAAAGACATGACATGGTATTGATATTATTATCTAACTCTGGGCAAGAAAGTTAATAAGAATGCATAACTTGTCAAACTATTATTTGTATTGCTTATCTTGCATGTTTGTTTGGGATCATTTCTGTATTTTGGATAGGAACGGCGGCCCACAGGGGCAAACCGCTACAACGGGCCAGAACCCTTTGCCTCGGAGGAACACACTGCAGTGTAAAAGAAATGCTGCAAATAAACAAACCAAATGTGCCAGGACACATGCAAATAAAGAAACATCTTGACAACAACATATCATATCTTATCATAGCTTTGCCCTGCAATGTCTCACACAACAGTTATACATACACTTTGGATACATTTGTTTCGTTGTCTTAATTTAATTGAGCTAGACAAATCTTTTCCGTTCTATTTTTTTCACTGAAGTCGAACACTGTAAGCAGTGGACTGGATATGATTTCATTGTTTCAGCACCATTACATTTTTAATTAAGTAATTTTAGAACAACCAGCCACCCGTGTACAACTCTGCAGCCAACACACATCGAAACTGAGCAAGGGTGAAAGAAAAAAAGGTTTTTATCTTCTATAATCACTTCATTTGATCACACACATGGCCAGTCCCACAACTGCAATTTTGTGAGATGCGTTCATGGTCAAAAGAGAGGGATTTCTCAGAATACATACCAGTACAGTTTTGTGTCAAAGCACAAAAAGAATAACGAGGGAGTTAGCCTTGTTCTTATTGTTCAGACAATTAACCTCAAATAGAAACACCTATGATTACGAAAATGAAAATGATAGCATATCACATTCTTGTGTCTTCCAGCATAAACACTTTCCTTCCTTTGTTTTCCCTTCCTTTCCTGTCACTCCGACAGAACTTCCCCTCTTTCCTCTGTCTCCCTCGTCATGAGGCACTGTGGGGCTCGTTAGCACCGGCATCAGTGATTAAAGACCGCAGGTAATTAGATACACATGACACCATTCTGACTGACTGGTGCTCTGATGAGCTGCCGCCTGGCGATGCTCTCTCACTGCTACGATGTACAAGTTATTTCCACTGTAAGAGTTAGACATTACATCTACTGTATCAGGGTTTAAATCATGTTTCATTCTATGAGTTGATTTGCATTGTTTCTGGGTTATTACTTACCGCCACTTCCAGATTAAGTGGTTTACACTCCTTCCACACACACTGAGGAAGCCTGTTACATTTCATTCAGCTGATACTTTTGTCCAGAGCGACTTACCATAAGTGCAATCAACCATGAAGATACAAAACAGCAAGAATCCTGCAAGCTTTCAATAAACCAAACAATTGTATGTGCTACTGCATTTTCCTCAAATAAGCCAAACATTTCTAAGTGCTGTGCTAAGAACAGAATAGAGAGGAAACATGTGTCTGTGACAGAACATCTGTAGAGTTTCTCCTAACCTAATATCTAAAGGGAACTTGTTCAACCACTTGGGAGCCAGGAAAGCAAACATGTGTGTTTTTGTTGAGGGGAATAGCGAGCCGATTGGTACAGGTTCGGGAGTGTAACGTTTGACCAGACCCTGGTTGTAGGAATGACCTGATGTATTCACATCAAGGCTAGGCCAGTACCAGTGTCTTCAACCAGATTCTAGCAGCTACCCGTCTTTCTGAAAACCTACACTCAGTCTGGCATTACGATGGATTTAAAGAGAGAACTGGATACAGCGTTGTAGACGGGACCCAGTTCATTCTTCTGATAGTTGCTCAGTGGCGCATGCAGCCAATGGCCTGACTATCGAGAGCAAAAGTACCTGTATCTGGGCCCATAGAGCTGGCGCACTTGTGTTTTACTCAGTCCATAGCATCATGGCAGAGCTCGTACTTGATTTATTTCAAAAAACTATCCGCTGTCCTACAGATTAAGCTTTCCCAATGTAAGTCAATGGGAAAAAGGCTTTTTGGTACTGACACATCATTTGTAGTACCACCATTTGGCCATTTCAATTAGTTTCAACATGCAGCCTACTTCCTGAAGGCATTACTGAATATCTGGCATAATAAATAACTTCCTGGTTTGAGGCTCACACACAGTTTCTGAGAATTAGTTTGACATTTTGGGAAATATGGCGAAATAACTTTTGTTTTGAGCTTTCTGCAAAGAGTTGGGTCGGGTGTTATGTATATGTTTGTCATACTCAAGGCAAGAATTTGAATACAGGTGTTTCCCAAACTGTAAAATCATTCCTTTAAACTTCAAAGTGCTGAGACGTCAACCTTAAAGTGCTGAGACATCAACCCTACAAACAGGTGGAAGAACAGACAGAGATGTAATCCTTCCTATTTTGAGACCTGTGCACCTGTGAAGCTGGCTCCTGCTGAATAAACCATGAACTAAGTGCTCCAGTACGGGCCATCATGCTGTATGTCTACTCTGCACTGCCTCATCTCTCACCCCTGTCTCCCCCCGTGTCTGCTACTTGTCAGTTTGTCTTTCTCAACTCATGTATGCCTTGCTTTCCTCTCTGTCTCATTATTTATGTTGACAGCGACACAGCCAGCACTCTTCATCCAAACCTTTGTCCTCACCCTGCCTCCTATATCTATATCCGCGATCCTTTGACACACACTACCAATAATCTAACTCTTGTAGGTAAGATAAATTACTTGACAGAAATGAAAACAAATCGAAAGTACAAAAAACAAAGGTTGAAGAGTTCGCCGGTAAACAGTACATTACATTACATGTTAGGCGCTTTTATCCAAAGCGACTAACATACATACTTACATACTCAATACTGTGGGCAATCTCCACAGGAGCAATTTGGGGTGAAGTGTCTTGCCCAGGGACACAACGGCATGCTGACTGCAGTGGGGTTTGAACCTGTGGTCCCCTGATCCGAACACCAACGCACAACCCACTGCACCACACCAATGTAGATTTGATTAGCGGTTCACACATCCTCAGTTCTGCTCTCTCCAGCTCTCACTCAACACATTCAATGCAGACAGTGAAGAGAAGGAACATGTGGACTTCAGTCAGAAATAATGATGTCTCCATTCAAAGGAGAATATGGCTGCTTAAAAAATGTAGATAGAAAAAGTAACTGAAGAGGTCTTGAAAGTTGCCCAATCTAGAGATGCGAATTTTAACTGTAAAATATGTATGTAATGTAGACAACCAATGACAGAATGACATCCTATAATACTAACAATCCATAGAGGCTGGAATTACTGCTGCTTTCCAGAAAACTCGGACATTTCTGAAAAACTATGGGATGCCACCCAAAGTCAAAGTTCGTACTTGTAAACTCTCAGCAAATATGAAATATGTCTTGTAGACAACATTAAAATATGCTCAGAATTGTCGAAGAAGTATATTTAGTAGCTCTTTGGCATCATGAACCTGGATAATTTGGTATACAAATTGACATTCAACCTGAGAAAATGTCAACCTCCGAGTTCTTTTGAACGAAGCATGAGAACACAGAGAAGTCATAGGCATAGTGATGATGACTAACTGCTGGCTACTTGCTCTACTGTTGTAGAGTATTGGTGACAGAGGGCTGTAAAGGTTATCTATGCAAGATTGATAAGAGTCTAAACATGTGAAAAGTAGATTGAGGAAAGGTGGTTAGTGGGCAGATAAATTATTAACACTAGGATCAAACACTAAGGTATTGGTGAAATAAAAACATCTTTCGATGCTAGATGTTGTTTTCTCTTCACCTTTTATGGAGGTAGATGTAGTGTCAATACCAGGTTTCCCAGATAACATTGGGGAGAGAAAAGCTAAGAAAACATTTACACATCCAAAAAAAAGAAGAGAAGCCATGATACCATTGGCGAAAAAGAGAAGAAACAGAAGACAGATTGAATGATAATATAAGTACAACAAAATGACTTTCATTAATTGAGCTGTGATACGCTCTGTTTGGCCACACTGAGGCGAAGCAGCTGCACCCTGCTATTTGCTTGGAGGTTTTAAGGTTGTAATTCTGTCTAGTCTCGACAGCACGGATAAACAAGCCTCCCTAAACGCCGTCTGCTTTCTGTCTTTCTGTCAAACGCTGTGACGATAATTAGCAGGTGGCTGATGAGTCACACGGCGCTAAGCGCAATAAATAAATAAACCTACCAACTAACCAATGAGAACACAGATAGAACATTTTAGGTTGAGTTAGTGTTTCTCTAACATGGTGTCATGAAAATGTTTTGTTTTTTTCAATTAAAAGGAAGCGTTGCTACTTTTCAACCGGCATGTAGTTATTGCAATGTGGGTGTCAATGATGTTCGGCTTCCCTCTGTCGGCAAATGAGCAGGGAGCTCCTAACGCCAGGGAGAAAGTCACAAATTGTTCGTTTGCATATACAACCAACATTGCAATGATACAAAGCCAGTTCAAAAGTCCACAAGGTTCTGCTTTAATTAGACCAGGTGCGAAAGTCACAGGATTGGAAAAAACTCAGTTCTTAAAATTCAAAAACAACCAATCCCTGTGCAACACGCAAACACCTACAGGGACACGTCTTTGACAGACTAGCTTCACTTGATACTACAGAGAGCAACAGTTAGCAATAGCACAGAGTATGTTTTGCAAACTTAGTAGTGTGCAGGTGTTGGATTTGAACCAAACTCTGGTGCTTTCTTTCATATCCAACCAAAAAATACTGCTAGATATAAATAAATGTTCCACAACGACTAACAGTGACAGCCACTGCAAGGTACAAGCTAACGCAACCCAGTCTCACGGCATTTCGTGTTATAGTCACGAAATTAATTTAATCTATTGATTCGTGTTCACCAACACGATTTTCCCCTTTTTTTCGTGTCACACAGAACGATTTTAAAAGCAATGTATTTCTATTGGTAGTGTGTTTCATGCCTGCAGCACGTCTTTTTTTCTGGTCGGGTCTTGGAAGACCGGAAGCTGTGTGGTTCATAAAAACATTTTCTTACTCAATATCTTACCCTAAGCCTAACCCTTTTATTTGAAATAGTATAATGTCAGAGTTTTTTGCCGTCCGCGAGAAAAAGAAATGGGGCAAAGAGCCTCAGAATACTGAAATATGTATTTAAAAAAAAAAATGTTCCTTATAATTTGTTATTATTTGGTGCAGGCGCAAAACATACTACCAATATAAATTGCTTCTAACATTGTTCTGTGTCAGAATACTGAAATCTGAATTTTTTTTTTCTCTTTTTCCTTCGAATTTGTTATCATTTACATTGCTTTTAAAATCGTTCTGTGTGACACGAAAAAAATGTGAAAATCGTGTTGGTGAACACGAATCAATAGATTCATTTTGTGACTATAACACGAAATGCCGTGAGACTGTGTTGGCTAACGAGCTAATGAGCTAACAAGCTAACAACCTAACAAAAAAAAGCATTGGGATACGTTTGCTATTTGCCGATTTTAGCCACAACATATTTTGTTGTCTTTTCATGTAGTTAAACCTGGGTTAACGGATCATTAATCATAGCAGAGTATTTTATAAACTTCTATATCCTACAACTTCCCTTGAGACAGACTTTAAAAACCTTACACAACCATTGCTAACCCACACAGGTTTTTCCACATTTATTACATATTTAAACCTCTCGTGTGAGGTTTACAAAATCACTCCCCACTTCAAATAGATGGTAGTAATGTTGCTCTATAGTGAGCAGTACATCGTCATTTTAGACACTGGAGTCAATTTGATTGTGAGTTATCTCTGACAGTTGATTTTTTACTGATATCCTTTCCAATAGGGTTCGGAAAGTTAGTATAAATTAGGGTGCTTTACATGCCACGGACACTACGAGGTACTTTCCAATGTTGACATTTTTGAAGGCGCAACATTATTATATACAGAACAGAAATTCCACGCAAAAATGATGTACAGTAAATATAAGCCACTACAGGTTATACATTTGAAATAATCAATAATTGATTGATGTATCAACGTGCATCAATCAGCACGTTTTAATTTTCTGCTTCTGTAAATTATATTAAAAATGTGCTACATTTGGCATTAAACGTGACAACTATAAAAGAGGACAGCACCAGGAACCTTAAAATCAAGAAGCTGAATTGAACTCAGCCTAGCATTTACGTTAGTATCAACCTATACTTCCATATTGCATGAGCTGACACCTAATTCCACAGGAGTTTGGTGCCCTTGCATAATTCCCTGCATCATTACACACAAGTTCAGCAGAGGTAGTTTTGTGTGCTGGTTGACAGTCTCACTTGGCAGATTAAATAAAACAGAGCCATCATCAATGTTATTAGTAACACCGTTTTTTCCTGCAGTGACAATACAACCTTACAGCTGCAAACAGGCAGAGACTCTCAGTGTACACTTGGTAGTGGGTATTACATACAAATCAGCAGATATATAGGTGGGATAAATGTCTGTAAAACTTGTTTATGCATTCAATGTTTCACGACCAAAGTAGGTAAATGGGGAACAAAAGTAATTGTAGGAAAAAACAATTACGTTTTGCAGCCCAGGAGGCAGGATACAAAGCAGTACAATTAAAATGCAAGTACACCTTGATTTCATTTAGTCAGCAGTGACATAAAAAACATGCAAATAGAATAATAACCCAAGTTACTATTTCATAAAATTCCATTTGACTTGCAAGGATTAAGTATCAAACGGCAGCGGCTCAGTGAACTGCGTCATATTAGAGGTGCTGCTGCAAACAGTAAACCAAGTGCTGTCAAATGATGCAGCTATTTCATAGAATGATTGGTGATTGCTGAAAAACAATGTCTTTGAGTCAGGCGGGATAATCGCAAACGACATGCACAGAATGCGCACATACACACATTCATACTGATACACTTATAGCACACAGACAATTCTCTGCGATGCATGCAACTTGTATTTGAAGTAGATGTGCTCACACACTAATGTTCACACTCTTTCTGGCTTGCTCTTTCAGCAGCTCGGGGCAGGAAGGTCGTCCCTGAGTTGTGTGCCATGAATGTTAAACAGAACTCGACCAATTAAATATCATTTACTGCCCGCTGTCAGATATACCACTCTTCGTTATTCCTCATTTTGTCTTCCTCTCTGTTAACCCTCTCCCCCTGTTAGACTCTGCAACCTCCCGCCTCTCGTTCTGTCAATCTCCCCCCTCCCCGCACCGTCTCTTTTAACAATTCTCTCTTCTCCCCCTCAGCATCCCCATTCTCCCTTCTCTCGCTCATTAAAACAGTTCTCCGGTCTTCTCCCAGGAGAGAGGAGGAGGATAAAAATAGCTCTTCTTCAGCTTCAGTTGGCTGGCTCTTTCTCTGCAGCGTGCGTTCCATACATCAAATGTCTACGTGTCTTCATGATGTCTGTCGTTCCTTCTTCAATCTCTGTTACTAACTCTCAGTCTCTCCTTTCTCCTGCTGTGATGCTGCTCACCCATCCACACTTATATCTTCCTCTAAGAAGACAGAGTCACACAGCTTCGTTGTGAAAAGAAGAGAGCTATATTCTCTGGATAAGATCGGCATGAAATGTAAATGTTGTTGACGCTACCTTTCCTTTTCTGAGCTCGTGGTAATTCGGAAGTGCAATCATTTAAAATGTTGACAGCTGATGCAACATGCCGCTGTAAAGGCTCAATCATCTTTAGAGTAACCAGGCAAGATACAAAGGCCATGCAGCAATGATGTCAAAGTTAAATCATCTGGAACAATGGTTTACAGTATGTTTGCTAGTCTTCTACTTCATTTGACAAATTGATTTTTTTTCTATACATTTGCACACACACACACACACACACACACACACACACACACACACACACACACACACACACACACACACACACACACACACACACACACACACACACACACACACACACACACACACACACACACACACACACACACACACACACACACACACACACACACACACACACACACACACACACACACACACACACACACACACACACACACACACACACACACGGCCATCTGGCTGCTATGAAAGCGCATATTTTCTATGCTGTTTCCTCATTAGTTAAGTCATTTTAGTCAACAGCAGAGTGATGGGATAAAAGAGGAGAGAAGGGGAAGGATAAGAAATAGGAAAGATTGATAGAGGAGGAGATGTAAGCGAAGAAGAGAGAGGAAGATGAAGAGATAGATAGAGGGAGAGAGTATCAGTAGATGCCAGAGGGTATAAACAAACCGCTCACTGGCAAAGCTACACAGCAATGTAAACTTTCCCCTTCTGAAAACACTTGTAATGTCCCAACATGCTAAAAATACTGCACACTGCCGCAGCAGCTCAGACTGCAACAGAGCTTCATGCTGAAGAGTGTTCCGCTGCACAAAGCAGAGGAAACGCATCTCTGACTATCATCTGTCTGAAAACATTCCCAAAGAGGCCAAGATAGTTCAGGAACAGGTTTGTTTGTTAGATTCGCCTTTGGTACATTTTGCCCCTGGATGGAAAACTACAAATGCAAACTGTATGAAAGCAGAAGTGACCATTGTGAAAAAGCACAACTCCATTCATAACTGTGAGCAAGTATACGCACAATTCCACACTGGAATGCCACCATTACAAATCTCATTACGGACAGAATGTGCCTGGATTTTTAAAAAATTGCACCAATATGAAAGCTCCAAAACATTTTTCGAAATGTCATTTGCATTTTAATTTCCATCAGAATAGACAACAGACATATAATACAAATACATATATTCAAGACTTTTCTGTCCTTCTAGCAAGTCCGGAAATTACATGAGAAATAAATAAATTCTAATAAGAAAATGTTTATGTTTAGTTTTTAGTATTTATCTGTTACAATTAAAATCATGGTAAACGGCGTAGGAATCAATGGTATACAAAGAATATCTATTGATTTTTTAGTAAGTCTTTTCGTTGTAGATCGGTTTTCTTTTAAATAATGTTATAATTTTAATAAAGCAAGTCATCTATAACCTGAAAATACAGTGTCTATAAGAATACATTATCCGTCTATCAATATATATCATTATACAGTAAATCCCAGAAAGAACTGTAATGGATAATGTTCAAGGTATATATTTTTTTATTTAATAAAGACAATTAATGAATTCACTCACCATCTTTGTCAGCTCTTCTGAATATCTGTGAACAGAAAGCAAGAAGGTGTCGTTAGTATCATTGAAGGTTTTTGCATTGTAAGAAGCAGGGAAAATGGACTTTCATATAAAAGCCATTATAAAACTTACAAGTCAAATCAAGCAATTTGATTGGTTCTTAGCCGTGATATAATAAATAATAATAATAATAATAATACATTACATTTATAAAGCGCTTTTCCTGGTGCTCAAAGCGCTTACAAGCAAATAAAAAAAATAACAACAAAAGTAGAAAGTGCTAAGCTAGGAGGAATAAGGGCAAGGGGTTAGTTGATTAGGAGTTGAAGGCAAGAGTGAAAAGGTGAGTTTTGAGGGATTCTTTGAATGATGTGAGAGTGTTGGCGGATCTGACGTGACTGGGGAGGGAGTTCCAGAGTGTGGGGGAGGCTGCTGGGGAGGGAGTTCCAGAGTGTGGGGGAGGCTGCTGGGGAGGGAGTTCCAGAGTGTGGGGGAGGCTGCTGGGGAGGGAGTTCCAGAGTGTGGGGGGGGCTGCTGCGAAGGCCCTGTCACCCCACGTCCGGAGCTTTGTCCTGATGGGCTGCAGTAGGTTAGCTTCAGCAGACCTGAGGCGACGGGTGGGGTTGTGTCGTTGGATGAGGTCACAGAGGTAGGGGGGGGCAAGGTTGTTCAGGGCTTTGAAAGTGAGAAGTAATATTTTAAAGTCAATGCGGTGTTTGATGGGGAGCCAGTGGAGGTCATGGAGGATAGGGGTGATGAGGTCGGAGCGTCGGGTGGAGGTGAACAAGCGGGCAGCTGAGTTTTGGACATATTGAAGGTTTTTTAGTGTGAATGCAGGTGATCCAGAAAGTATGCTGTTGCAGTAATCCAGTCGGGATGTTATAAAGGCATGGATCAGAGTTTCAGCAGCGGTCGATGAGAGGGAGGGTCTAATGTAGGGCTGCAACAAACGACTAATTTGATAATCGATGAATCTATCGATTAATGAAACGATTAATCGATTATTCGGATCGTTAAGGTTTTAACTGTACTACTACTTATATCGATACTGCTTATCGATCCGGTCCTTTTAACGATAGTATTAACGGTTCTTTTGACAAGAAATAAGGTAAACTAACTAAACAAATTGTGAACAAAACTAACATCGCTTTTTATTTTAATTAAATGCATAATATTTCACATCAAAAGAAACAACAATGTTTTAACAAATCGTATTAAATAATGTGATGAAAGAACTGTAAACAGAATAGCTGAAACTTTAACAAAATAAATAACTCAGTTACCTCTAATCATTAACCCATGTTTTTATAACTGAGTTAACTCCGTGTGTTGCTGCTAGCATACATAACACCTGACGTGGAAATGTTACTCGTGGACGGGGCTACAGAGCTGCTAGAAAGACAGTGGAACCCGGTGCATTTCTCCGCCTGGATCTGGAGCACTTTTGCTAAATGTTTAGACAAATTGCTCGTGTTACCGCCCTTACATGCTAAACTCTTATTGCACTTTTGGTAACGAGCATTGTCCACATCGAGACGGCTAAAGTTTAACCACACCTCAGAGCGCGTTCTCTCCGCCATCTCCTCCGTGTGTGTGTGTTGCATGCATGTAGCGGCTGCGTGTGTGTGTGTAAACTGCCCCGCCCCCTCGCAAGCAGGCGGGGGAGAGATCTCTCGTCTGAATTGGGAAGATCGAAAATACATTATAGACGCATTTTGTAGTCATATTGCATATTAGAAACGGAGTTGGTGACACTAAGACTGCGATATAACGTTTATGTAGCAATAATACATATGACATATGTTTTAAATGTTTCCTGTACCGATAAAAAAGACTGATAACGTTGGAGCTTAACGGGGTGTAAAACACACGTGATGACGTCACCAACGAATCGACGACTGAATTAGTTGCCAACTAATTTGGTAATCGATTTTAATCGATTAAGTCGATTAGTTGTTGCACCCCTAGTCTAATGCAGGCGATGTTCTTTAAAAGGAAGAATGCGTTTTTTGTGACCTGGTTGACGTGAGGGAGGAAAGTGAGGGCGGGGTCGAGGATGATGCCAAGGTTACGGATGTGAGTGGAGGGGTTGACAATGGAGCCATCGATGGTAAGAGAAAAATCTTGGGAAGGAAGAATGCGTTTTTTGTGACCTGGTTGACGTGAGGGAGGAAAGTGAGGGCGGGGTCGAGGATGATGCCAAGGTTACGGATGTGAGTGGAGGGGTTGACAATGGAGCCATCGATGGTAAGAGAAAAATCTTGGGTTGAGCGGGTAAGTGAGTTTGGGCCAATGATTATAAGTTCCGGTTTGTCACAGTTAAGTTTTAGAAAATTGTTTTGCATCCACATTTTAATGTCAGTGAGACAGGTGCTGAGCTGGGAGTGTGGGGTTGGAGAAATAGATTTTGTTGAGAGGTAGAGCTGCGTGTCATCAGCATAACAGTGGAACTGGAGTTGGTGTTGACGGAGGATTTGTCCAATTGGGAGGATGTAGATGATGAACAGAAGGGGACCAAGTACAGAACCCTGAGGGACGCCATGATTGACGGGGGGCAATCATACCAATAATGAGCATATATCACGGGTAGAATTGTAGTTACTTTTCATAAGTCAGTATCCCTTCGCGTCTGAGAAAAGCTACAACCGTTACAACTGTTACATTACGTCCGTTACGAAACTAACTAACAAACAAAGCTTAAGATGGAAACATTTAAGGTTAACTTCGACCTCTGGGGTGGCCTAACTATGGAGGAGTGGATTGAGCAGTGCCTATCTCCAGAAAAAAAGCACCTAAAGTTGAGCTACGTGAAGAGCAGGTAGACCAACTGGAAAAGTACCACCATTCAAAAGCTTTCTGATGCGGGTCTTGAAACAAAGCAGAGAAATTATGACCGTTGGTGGCCACAGGGGCGAAAGCTCTCTCCAGAGCTACTGGAAGCCGAATCTCGGAGACCGGAGAAAGTGGAGCAATATTCCCGCCATGCCAAGCAACAGCCTAGCACAACCTCAACATATACAAGTAACCACGTAAGCCATTCTACTGATGCTGGACAGTTTTTCAGTGGGTGCACAATAAACGGCAACATACAAATGAATGTAAATGAATAGCCAAGTAATCGATCAACGCTCTCTGTCTAATATGTTCGCTAGCTGTTAGTGTTGTAACATAGCAACCACCTCGCACTATGTTTTGTGAAGAAGGCAATGGAGGGACTATTTTATTTTGAATATCATTATTTACTAATAAAACTATTTAAATTAGAATGTGTATTTTTCTTTCATATTGCCACACTTGGTAACCGTTTTATAAAAGCAATAGCTCACTTCAGGCCGTGATATATGGTCATTATATCACAGTTAAGGGGGTTGAACCACAGCCCTTAACTGTGATATAATGACCATATACCACGACCTGTCGTGAGCTATTGCTTAAACAACACCTATTCAAATCAAAGGCTTTGGAAAGTGACTTAGTCTGTGGTGGTAGTTACATGGGGTTGACATAGTAATACAAACTCCTTCGATTTTTCTGTAAACATTGTATTTATCTTATCTACTTCTGAAATCACTTTAATACCCATCAAGTTTTATCACACAGTGCTGGAATTAAAGTCAGCAAATATTAGCTGATCACACATGCAGTAACCAACGAGCCATGCAAATCATCTTGGCTGCAGTTTTCGACAGGAAACACACTTACGCTTGATAGAGTTTTGATAGCCTCAGGAATATCCCAAGACAGCTTATTATTATAAGTAGTTATCAAGGACAACGTTATATACAGCTCCCCCTTGAAAACATTTATTTTGATGGCTCCACTAAGAATTCACATGCTTCCATTGTTTGTTTCAGTTGACTCTCATAAGTCAGAAGTTGTTAAAGAGCTTGGTAGGAAAAGGGTTCTTTAAGTTTAGGTGCGATGAACTTGTGATTTTGTTCCATCAAGACCCCATCTTGTATCCCCATTTGACAAAGCGTTAGCTTCATGGCAAAATTGCCTAAGTCTTGAGATATCTGCCTAACTCTACTCTCCTAAAACTGCTGATCCCCGTGCATTATTGCCTATCAGGCATCAGAATACTTTTCACGTTCCAAAATCACTATCTAAGTCATCTCTTTGACTTAGCCCTTTTCGACGCTACATACAAAGATGGCGTCCACCATGAAAAACAAAGCTCGGCTGCCCACAAGTGAAGCATTAGCTCTTCTATTTGATTCAAGAGAGAAAGAAGAATGGTCAGGAAGTAACACGGACACCGGGCGACAGATTGAAGAAGAAAAACAGGAGTTAAAGCCTCCTGAGAAGCTCCTGATTCATTGACAGAAAGAAAATAAAGTGTTTTCTTCATTTTCTGAAAACCTTCAAATAGGACTTAGACAATTATACTATGAAGCTAATGAAATATAATACTTAATTTGAACTAAGCAGAGACTTCGAAGCGCTCTAGGCTTGAACCTAAGACTTCTTGCACCCACAAACTAAAAGTGGCATGTCTTGCAAGACTGCTCATTGTACCATTTCCCCAGCCTACTGCTCATCCATCCGCCAATTTCCATCCCCTATCCAGGTCAGGTCATAGTGGAACCAGACTCAGGCACAGTCACACAAGTTGCTCTCCTTCACTTCGGCATCCTCCATGTCTTCTTAGTGACCCCGAGGAATTCCCAGAGAAGATTGGATATGTAGTACTTTCAGGATTTTTCTAGCCGGGCACTGGGGTCTCATCCCAAGAGGACGTGCCCTGAATGCCTCACAAGCATCTCAACATGCAGGCGCAGCAGTTCTTTTCTCACTTCCTCTTATGAATATCTTAGCAGCTTTACCGTCCCTAAAGGTGATCCCAGACATCTGGGGTAAGGAATCCATCTTGAAGACTGACATATATCAACAAAGCTTTGGCCATGCCTGACATTCAGAACACAAATGTACATCCGAAAGATGGGTCTTTGGTTTTAAGACGAAATCTGAGAAGTTTCATGGCTTTACAACCTATCAAGCATACTTCTTTTGCGTGATCATGGATCTACAGTAGGTTGTTGGATCAATGGATTTAGAGTCCAGAGTGCTGACTATTACAATATGGAACTTGGGATCAGGTAAGCATGCTATTCACATCCTCATGAAGACATGCAACTTATTGTCATTTCTCCATCTGGGTCTAGTTGATAACTTTGTTGGAAATCAAATTGAGGTAAGGATTTCAAAGGTTCAGAACAATGACGCTTCCCATCTTAATAGCAAGAATGGCACAAAGTTGACATTTATAAACAGCAAAACTTTTAAACTTGTTCAATTAAATCTCTATTCTAGATTTTCAAAAGCTAATATTTGTCCTTAGGGCTTGAACCTTGGTCCTCTCAGGCCTGTTGGATTCATCCATCTATTAATGTTACTCCCTTATCGGAGTCAGGTCTGGCAAAATGTCCAGATGCTCTTCTCCACTTACACTTCCTCAAAGTCTTCTCAGGCCAGATTGGATATGTAGTCTATGCATGATTTTCTTTGCTTGCATAAAAATGCCAGATACTTACTTTTGAGGTAGAAATAGTGAAACCATCCCATCGTTTTTCTTCGATTGTTAAGGACAGAAGCATATTCAGTTCTTTTTTTCCATCCTTTAAAATCAATCAATCAATATTTTTTACTAAGCAACACATGAAACATTTGGGTGCAGACAGTATATCATTTCTTCATGAAACCAAACTATTCCCTTATCTTTTGTGAGGAATCTTTTATATTTTCTCCAGAAAAAAAAAGACATTAAACTAAACATCAGTGTAAGGCTTTGGTTTAGAAGTTATACAAGAGATGTAAGAAATAAAAATCCCCTTCAGATGCCATTAGCAGCAATCGAACATGCTGTATTTGGAGAGTGAAGCTGATGCATTTCCTTTTCCCCATAAATGTGCCCTGCAAATGGATCTGTCAGCGGAGCAGAACATGAACACTAAGTCACATTTCAGCTGAAGTGACAGATGGTTAAACACACGTAATGTTTTTTTTTAGTAGAACCGAACAACCAATTATTCCCCGCATAAAAGACCCCAGTGGGTGAATTACTGCAAATGAGATGTTCCGTCTTCCATTTAATTTGTTAACTTGGGCAGTCCACATGATAATAAGCCAACAAAGTGCATCTATCTGTAGATAACGGGCAATGGAGTGTGATAATACAAAGGACTGAAAGCAGGGGGTAAAAGCTCACAATGTTTATGAACACACACAAAGTCGCTGATCTACAACCGATTGCTGATTACTTGCAGTGTAACAACGTTCTATGCATGCGGACACACAAGGTTCTGGAGCTTACTTATAGCTTCGGTGAAAGCCTCTTTCCCTATGGGATTGAAAGTGGCAGGTCTGCTCCTTTCATCAGAGTGTGATGTAAACTGTTCCTACTGACAACTGCCAGGAGACCGCAACAATGACAGAGTAGAGGTGGAAGACACGGTGAGGGGGAAGCTTAAGATGAAATGAAAAGACGGGAAGAAAGAGAGTGAGACGCTCTGCTCTTACTCTGTGTGTGTGTCTTACTATTCATTTCAAGCATCAATCATGTGTGTTGTGAGCTACCAATGTAAGCAGAGTGTTTATAGCCGTATTTTTTAAGTCGGAACACGTTGAAGTGGGTGTTTTCCTTTGGAACTTATTTTTTCCGGAAAACAACCTGGGGCCATTGTAGCTTTAATTATTCTTGTGAAGAACAAAAATGACAACTTTATTAGAAATGTTTCCGACTTACTGCAGATGGCCCCATTTTGTTCGGGGTATTTAGTTGACATTAACTTTACCCTGACAGGATGTGGCGTTACAGGTTCCACTGAAGAACATCATTGAAACACCTATGAAGCTGTCATATGCTGTCAAATGGACCAGAACAATGGTTGACTTGTTGAAATGAATGACTGTGTTTTGAGGTTCTTATTTACAGCGTTTCTTCATGCAGCGCTTGAAAATGTAAATGTTGAGCATTTTTCATCAAGTTGGTGAATGTTTTTTAGATTCAGCGCATTGGTTGTCAAGACGATGAAGACGTTTCTTCTTAGCATGTGTTTCGGCACATTTGTGTTTATAAATTATTCGTCAAGTAAACAGTTTGCAGATTAGATAATTAAATAAATTGTTAGTTTGATACCTAATTTCATGTAAAAAAGATTGACTTTTTTGAACATCGAAATAACTCGCTTTGATTTAATTAGCAATGCACACGTTCAACACTTGTCGCTCCTTTACTCTATAGTGTATCGCCTGTAAAAGGAAGTGGTTCACTCAGGCAGCGACTGCAGGCATCTGGAGAAGCCAAAGTGAAAATCATTAACGCCTGCGACGCAGAACGTTTCACATGACAAGCTCTTCTGCATTGTTCTCTCTCCTGCGGCGCATTCAAGAACAACTGCCAACTCTGAAGCTGCTGGAGACAGGCAGGCTTTGAGAGGAGGGAACATGCTGCGTTAAGAAGGCAGTGTGTGTGGGTGTTGTGCGAATATTGAAGTAACTTGAAAGTTTGAAGTGAAAAGTTAATGCAGCGTATTTTTGGTATATTCATTTGAATGACACCTGATATATAAGAGGTGTGTTGCATCATGTTATCTCTAATATATGTGTGGTTTTATACATTCCTGTGTGTTAGTAGTTGAAGGAACAAAGTACATTTTTCCTCTTAAATATAGAGAGGTTTTTTATATATTCAACAATGTTCCCTTTTTCTTAAAAGTAGATTAGCGCAATAGTCTTTTTCTTCCACTTTTACATATAATCAAAAGGGTGGTTTTTTGGGCTATTTGTGAGTAAGTAAGGTGCAGTATAACTGGTGAGTTCTGTTTTGAGTGAAAAGATGACCCGTTAAGTGTTTTTCAGAAAGCCTTGTTGCAGTTCGAGGCCATGAGTTTCTTAGGTAATCATCAATGGTCTTTGCAAAACAACAGGGGACTCCAAGAGACATTCCCCCAGATAGAAGGGGGAACATTCTTGTAGCTAATGATGCATGTCAGGCAGACCTATAAAAAGGGCCTTGAGAACTGGGTCACACAATTAAGGTCTGAATAAAATGTATGTATTAAATTGTGCTGAGCCATGCCTGTGGTTGCATTCTATTGACTTCTCTTCTGTATTCTTTCACGTGGGGGTAAAATTGCTACAACATTGTGGAGTAGTTAGCTTAAACATGTTTAATTACTCTGCATAAAGGGGGGGGGGGGGGGCAGTTGTGGGACCCGCAGGACAGGAGACTAGGTGGGGGAGGGGATATTCTTCTTACGATCTCCAACAGGTCAGGGAAGTCTACATATCTTGAATGATATATGTGTGTGTTTAATGACTTTGTATTAGTAATAGCAGTCCGTGTAAACAAAAGCTGGAGATATGAGAAATGAAATGATTCTCTTTGTGAGCAAGGGGATATTCTTTGGACACAGCTCAAGCCTCTGGAATGTGCAGAAAAGGGTGTGTGTGAAAGTCTATGCAAGAAAGTGAGATAACGGACACCAGATGTATTTTGCTACGACCTCAGAGACACTTGTGTATCATCTGGCTGGCTCGCGCTGATTCGCTACGACGCGCCATCTTTTGACATCTCCCAATGAGATGACCTGACCCAGCTCCTCCCGTCTTGTTGTCGAATATAAGCTTGTTCTGTATTGGGTTCGTTCTCTTTTTCCTCCTGCTGCGAAGACCGAAAGATCACAACAGCACGAGAAACCAGAGCAGGAGTGCTCCTAATTGTATTATATTGAATTGCATTGGATTATTACCTTTTATAATTAAAACAGATTATTGTTTAACTGGTATCCTGGTGTTTTCTGATTTCCTTCCTGTTATGATTTTAAGCAGCTCGCCAAACGACACGCGGGGCCGAGGTGGGTTTTAAAACCACTCTGCTACAACAGTGTGCGTGTGTGTGTGTGTGTGTGTGTGTGTGTTCGCAATGTGTTTAGAGAAACACATTGTGAGAAGAAAAAGAAAGACAGCCAAAGAGAGAAACAGAGAAAGATTGAACGGAACAGAAACTGTACACAGACACAGAGGGAGGGAGACTGTTCCATCTCTTAACCTTATTAAGAATGGATGTGTTCTTGGCCTGGCTGGGGAGAGAGGAGAGGAGGAAGAGAGGAAGGTTATGGAGGAAAGCAGAGAAGGAGGGAGGGGGAGAGGACAAAGGATGAAAGGAGTTAACAGAATATAAGATTAAGATGAAGGAGAAGACGAGAAAACAGCAAAGGATGAGAAACAAGCGAGCAGGAAGTCTAATGAGCCGAACCTGCGGGTACACACGCATCTGCGAGATCACTAAATCCCTTTGGTGTTGACTTGTTCACCATGATAATAATGCTGGGGTCAATAATGTCGAACACATGGCAACAACGATTAATATTTCAAAGCTTTAGCTATCGCAGAAAGTTAGGTGGAGAGAAAAAAGATGCCAGAAAGAGTTCACTGCTGATGTCAGAAGGCGTGCAGATAACTGTCATGCTGGAATCACGTCAAACACAACACAAACTGAAACAATCCCATTACATACAAACACACAAATAGAACTAAGTGGGATGTCAACATATGAACAAATATCCCTATACCATCTATTCCAACACATTTGGATCAACCACTTTGAAGTCGGTCACATTCTGCATATCTTCTCATTTGTTTTGCCTATTTACACTTCTTTTAAACATGTCTTTTCATCAAGGTTGTAATAGTTTTTTCTAAATATATTTTTTAAATAATTCTATATTAGCTCCTTTCCAACCTATATCCCTCTTACTGTGTTTATGTATGCACCATTATATATTATAGCATATTCCTTGTATTCCTTGGGTATTGTCCACCGTATCGGACCATTGCATGTATGATATGTGTGTAATGTGTGTATATGTAAAAGCGCTTTGAGTCATTGAAAAAGCGCTATAATAAATGTAAGGAATTATTATTATTTATGTGCCAATAAATCTGATTCCGATAACTGTGCCTGAAGTGATGAAAATGTTGAGCATGCGCGTAGAAATTCTATATTTTCTAAACATTTTCAACCCAGAAATACACCATCTGTGGACAGACCAGCTGCTCCTGGGTCACGTATTAGAAACAGGTCACAGAACCATTTCTGGATCCTAATTCAAAGCTTCAGAACCCCTGCTGTGCTGCAGGAGAGGACTGCTTCCCGTTCAGGGAGGGAGTATCAGGAGCAGACGAGACTACCCCCCCCCTCCTTCAACCCCTCTACACACCCAGACCGTGAAACAAAACGTATCTGTTTACTAGGGTACTAGGATACATTTGCCCTCTGGTCTTGATCATAATTGCTTTCCAATCTCATGTAACCCTTCTTTATTTGGGTCGTGGTCTGTTTTTTATTTTCAACGCCATTAAAGTATTAAAAGCAGCTGGTCTCCAGGGGAAATATTAAGTGATGAAAAATAACCCCAACAGTAAATTAAATTAATTGATGCGTAATTGCCACTTCCTGTACAGATAATGCTGCATCTTTGTACAGGTGTATGCCCCTGGGCTCTGCATAACATGATATATTACATCAGAATTCTGTAACAACTTGATCAATACATGTTTTGGTACCGAGGCATTTTCATTAATATTGAAAGTGTTGTGATGAACTTGCCTGAAGCAGCCTAACAGGGCACCCGGTGGACTGATGCTGCTTTCACTCTGGGTGTGCCGAATGTGTGCGCGTCAGACTTTCTTTGAACTGTCCATCATTAAAAGCAACGCTGTACTGCACTGAGTTCCTTTTATGATGACTTGTGTAATGATGTGGAGAAAACGTGCCACACATATGGGAGTATTGGTGGACAAACACATTTACAGTACACTTTTTGACGGGGCACCAAGAGGAAAGAGTGTTCAACATTGATCGATCAATGTCCGTCATCGGGAGATCAAGGCTTGATTCCCGAAGGACACGTGCCGTGCAATCGAGTTCCTTACCGAGGCAAATCACCTGCTGAACTCACACTATAAACATTAACGGTATTTTTAAAGCTCGTTTCTGTGCGTAAGTGCGCACTGCACCGCTCCGTACGCACTGCTCACTGGATGCTTTCATCCCACAGCCTCCCACCCGCCCACCCTGTCCGGCTGTCTGACCACTGCCTCTCGGCTCCCCATACTCACATCCAAAATAACAGAGATGCCTCTCCGCGGTTCCGGGGCGAAGAACTGCTCCTGAGCCACGGCCACATCCTCCTTGCTGGAAGCGAACTCCCGGCTGGAGATGTTCTTGTTGTCACTCATTTTGGTTACGATCCAGCGGACGAGCCCGTCGATTCCACCGGGCTGGGCTCCGCTGTTTCCGGACTGTGCTGCCGTGGCGGACTCGCTGTCCTGACCGGCTACGGGGTTCGGCTGCTCGCGGCTTTCCTGGCTCTCGGCTCGAAGTTTGGCTTGTTCTTTGTTGAGCAGTTTGTGGACTCCGTCCCTACAGTAGCGCGCTGCCTGCTCACACATCCTTTTGCTGCGGAGCGCTCATGCTGCGCTCTATGGGGGAGAGAGAAGCCCCCACCCCCCACATCCCCTATTACATCACAGCACCCACCCCAAAGCACACCCACCAGACCCCCAATATCGGCTATCTAAAGGAACATCCTTAATATATTCTTGTGATAATTGTAAGATTTAAAAAGTTTACGCCATTTGTGTGTGTTTTGCTTTGCTTCATGGTGCTGTAGTAAGACTAAGCTATGTCACATTCTGGGTTTGGAGGGTGCAAATTGTACTAAGTCACAATTGATAAAAATAAATAAATAAATCAGTATATAGCATGACAGTTTAAAAGTAATATAACCTGATTACGTTTGAATGACCTCAAAATCAAATGCAATGCAACAGAAATACAAAGAAAATATTTATTAAAGATGTCTTTTACTAAAGGGTGTTATCTAGGACAATACAATAATCCAACCTTGTAAAAAAAGAAACCACGGTATTTTGTATCAAAAATGTGTTCCCTGTGTCCTCATTTTAACACAATATGCTCTTTTTAACATTTGAAACAGTAGGCTTCCTTTCAAAACCACAGTAAAATACAGGCATGACCTGAGTTCCAGATTATAGGATATATAATCATACAAACGCTGTCGTAGTTAAATAATTGAAATACAATAAACTATTTCTTAACAAATCATGTGCTATAATGCTCATTTGCAGGTGCATTAGTTGTGTGTGTCTCCACTGTGACATGTCTCCATGCTTTAATGTTCAAAAAGCTCTTTATTTTCTCATACTGCCTGTGCTGCAGCACCTTTTTCACCCTCTGTCTGAAACCAGAGCCCAGTCTGCTCTGATTGGTTAGCTGGCCGGTTCTGTTGTGATTGGTCAACCGCTTAGTGATGTCCTGCTCATAGCTTATCACGTACAATGGGTTGGAGCTCTAGCCAATAGAAACACACATGTTATTCCCTCTGGAGAGAACTGGGATGTTAGCCTTTGCAGACCGTTTACATGCACATGCACAACACCCATTAACAAAGTGAACAGCCTAAAAGCATAAAAGGGAATACAGTTACGTTTCTTTTGTATCAGATATGCAATCAGATTCAACGTATCGTGTTACTCCCCAAACCTGCATATTCCTATAGGATACAATTGCCTATGAGTGATTAAACTCTTTGTCCTTTTAAAAATGAAAGAAAATACGATTTGATAGTGGATTTTCCAATTTCAAAACTGTGTGTCATGAATAGTAACATCAACATCTGGAATAGAGTCTCCAGAAGGATATGCAAAACACGTTGTGCTTTTCCCCCCAAATATGAACAAAGCAAATGCTGTATTTCCCCTCTTCCTTTCAACAGTCACAGCAGGAAGTGTGGCTCGCTTTGTCCTGATGGGAGGATCAGAGGATTTTCCTTTTGGTGTAAGAGGTGTGTCTCTTGAACTGTCAGTAAAGCTCCTCGTTAGCGGTTTAAATGTGTGATGTGACAAATCTAACCTTTGGGAATGAGCGTCTCCTCTACCCTTCCAGGTGAGTAGCATGGTCTTGCCTGCAATGCACTAGTGTCTTAACAGCAAACAGAGTGCTATGGAGAATATAAGTGAAGGTGAAAGATTGACACTTTAACATGCAGGATGGAAAGATGACAAAAAGGAACACATTTTGTTTACATATCTTCCCCCATCACTGAAGCGCTCATATGTGAACACCTACTTGACATGACTGCCCTCGTGTGGACGTTTTGTTGTACTGCAAGTTGTATTTAGATAATGAGCAAATATAATGATGACATTAACATACACAGCCATTTTTTTTTAACATTGCCATTAATGTTAGGGCAACGTATAAATAACGTGTAAACACATTTAACTGAAGCATCGTGAAAACCAAGTAACAGCTTGCCTAAAATGTTCCCTGTGGCTTTCCTTTGCATCAGTGTGTGTCTGCACAGCCAAATACAATACAATACAACTTTATTTATAAAGCACTTTAAACCTCCAGACCAAAGTGCTGTACAGGCAAATAGATAAAACACAGCTCAGCTCACACACCATAAAAACAATTTAAATGCAAAAAAGCAACACTCTAAAAGATGTTGAAACGCCAAATGTTAAAACGCTAAGGAGAAGAGGTGGGTTTTAAGAAGCGATTTAAAAGCAGGCAGTGTGGAGGCCTGTCTGATCTCCAGGGGCAGAGCGTTCCACAGTGTGGGAGCCGCTACAGAGAAGCAACGGTCCCCTCTGAGCTTTGACCTGGTTTTAGGCACCTTCAGGAGCAGTTGGTCCGCTCACCTGAGAGGGCGGTTGCACAAATGCATATGTGTACAGTAAGTGTGTGTGTACATATCTCTCTAAGAGGACTCAGGCCGGTAGCCCTTCAGGTAAAAGATCCAAGAACAAGGTTTCCTGTGGGCCTCAGAGCGCTGGCTGGAGACGGTCAGATTGCCAAACCACGGTCCCGGGAAGCCTGCTGCAGGGGACTCAAAAGACACCACGATGTTTTGGGTCTTTTTGGAGGGGACGGTGTCTATGTCTTTGACAGTGAAACAGGGGTTGTCCACCTAGGCACATGGGAAATAAGGCTCCATTAGCAACACTTTTTTTTATTAAGTTTAAACTTAATTAGAGACATCTCCCTTTAAATTGTATTTACATTTGTATTATTCGTCTCATTATTGTATTTATTTATGTTGTCTTACTTTTACTAAGCTGGTTGTGTGATGTGTTGTTAACTTTTTTATTGTTTTGTATTATCATGCCTATTTTACCTCCTTGTTGTTATCCTTTGATAATACTATATATCCTGTCCATATGCTGCATGTGTGCATGTTGTTGTGTGTCGTCTTGTTATAGCACTCTGAACGGCACCCTGTATATGAAAAGTGCTAAACAGATGAAGCGTGCCCGACTGAGACAGCCTCTTAACTGTAACTGTTCCAGGCTACACTTAAGGTATTCGCTTCATGCTGTAGCATTGCACCCAGAACTGAACATAATTTGTATTGATGTCAACAAATGATTTGGCTTACTGAAGGTGATAGAATGTAACAAACTACTTATACTGAAGTAATGTCCATAAGTACGCAATTTGTTTTACTTGAACTTGATTTAAGTATTTTCCTTTTATGCCACTTTATACTTTTACTCCACTACATTTATCTGACAGCTTTATTTGAATGCCAATACTTATAACATGTTACCTAAGTAAGATTTTGAATTCAGGAGTTCACCTTATAACAGAGCATGTTTACATTTAGGATTGCAACTTTTACAACAAAAAAAGTACTTTTTTTACATGACATGTTACTTGTTAGACGCTTTTATCTAAAGCGACTTCCATACTCAATTCTGTGGGCAATCCCCACAGGAGCTATTTGTGGTGAAGTGTCTCAGGGACACAACGACATGCTGACTGCAGTGGGGTTTGAACCTGTGACCCCTGATCCAAACACCAAGGCACTAGTCCACTGCGCCACACACCTCTTTTACCACTTCTCTCGCACAATACAGCATATTGGAACGCCATGAATGCACTTATTTTCTCATATTTCTTAAATATTTATATTTTCTTTGTTTTATTGGAACTTCTCTCATGAAACCCAAGTTCACCCGGGATAAATGAAGTGTTTCTGTTTCTGAAGCACTTCCATCGTCAGTGACACCAACGCCCCGGCCCTGAGCTCGTCCCTTCTTTACCTGAAAACAGAAATCGCTGGTGTGCAGGAACACGTTCTTGAAGGGGATGGTAACGCTGCGCCCGGCCCTGATGCTGAAGGGACCCTGGGCTTTGGGAGGGAGACTGATCCCGTGCAGTGGAAAGATGTATTCCCCCCCGATTCCTGAGGACAGGGTGAGCTGGCCGGTCACTTGCCCCAGCTGATGAGGTTCAAAACAAACCTCCACGCCTGACTCGGACCCCACCTGGGGTCTCAGCTTGTCCGCTGTGAAGTCCGGGCAATCGGCCTGCAGGAGATAACAAGAAAGGGATCATATCTATGATGATTTCTTAATTACACGTTATTTTTATAAATCTATGCTCAACCATGTTTTTACAATACCAATTCATTCATTTGTATATATTGTTCTCCCAATGTGCCTTCTTGCATTTCATGTTCATTTAATTTAAAAACTGCAATTACTGTGCATACTCGTATATTGTAAAAAGTATCCTATGTTCACATTTTGTTAGTAGGAGGTTGGTCTGTTAAAATGCATACTCACTTATTATGTATTTGTGTATACATGTATGTGTATATAGGTATCCAATAGAGATGCTCTAAAGATATATATATATATATATTTTACTCTTTATATGTACGTCTATTTTATTCATCTTTAACAAGTTGTGCCAATCTTGCTCCAACTCAACGTTGCATCAGGCAAACTCAGATTTCAGCTAAGCGCTGTTAAAATGAATGAATTCAACAAGTGTTAAAACTGTTGTCAGAGCCTGAGCAGTAGTCCTCTCCATGTGTGCGTGGAAAGACACGACCCAGGGTCCTTTTCTATTAAGAGCAGAACAAGAAAGAAATGGCGAGAACAGACAGAACATCATAAGAACATAGTGTGCACCGACTGCACTTCTCCAAGTCATAAGGACAAGCTGGATATGTTCTCACCTTGCACGAGTACTCGGCTTGGAAGTGTGAGTAGTTCATGAACTTCACAAGAACGGCCTGGCTGCTGCCCAGACAGGTGCTGAAGTGCACGGTCTTCTCTGGCGGTGGAGGCAGAGCTCTGAGCAGCAGGTCGTAGTGGAAGGAGCCCAGATCGCCGCTGTGGAGAGAGAGGCGCGCTGTGGACTCGCCGACACGCAGGGGCAGATACTCGAAGCTCACAGAGCCCTGCAGAGCGCACGCACACGGAGAGTATCATCAGAACAGCTGCTTACAGGTTACAAGAGGTGTCGCAGGAGGGGATTGCATCGTCCCTCACAAACATGTACTGAAGTCAATCAGCAGTCTCTGCTAAAGCTGCACTCAACTGGAAGTCCGTCCCAACTGCCACTATAGAAGAAGCTGCATCCGGTTTGGTTTGAACTCATTTCAAGATATGGTTAAATAGCACTGTACTGTCTTCTGTCTCTACTGCTGTAACGTGTTGCTGTGTAGCAATGTATGATTTTTGTTTGTATTAGCATGTCCCGTATTTGGAGCCTCTGTGTTGCATGTTTTTCATTTTTTAAATTTTTTAAATGTTTTAAAATACAAATGAGTTTTTTAGGGTGACTTTGAAAAGTCGGTCTAAGGTGTACAGATGAAACAAAGCTTCTTGGCTAAGTGTGGCATGTTCACATCAATGTGTACTGATGTGCACTGTGCCTGTAATATAAGCTAATACATACAAAATAAATTAAGCATCAGTTAAGGTGTTGCTTTAGCACAAAGCTGCCTTTTCAGCACTGAAACAGTTCAGAATCAAATAGATCTTTTTAAATCTAATTTAGTTTTTCTTTATCACAGCAGAATGTTAACAGATTAGCTACAAATCTAATATAATGTAATACAAATATAATTAAAAAAACAATTAAATTAATTAATATCAATTAATTAAACAAACCGTTAATATATACAAACAATGGTAAACAAAAAATACATTTCAATACTCCGATATAATGGACCAATCTATGGACTAATCAACAACAACAACATATGAATATAGGACACTATATACATTACAAAAGTGTGCGAAGTAGCTTTTAATTTACATTTTCATTTAAACCCAGTGAGTTAGTGTACGGCAGGTAGAAGCAGTCAGTACCCACCTTGGACTGTCCTGGCACAGTGTGCTGGGCCGGGGCACTGATGTCAGGGCATTTACACTCCGTGGTGAGGCAGGTGACTGTGGTCAGAGGATTCTCCACCTGCACAGTGGCTGAGGCCGCCTGACGCACAGTGGTCACCAGCTCCATGGTGGACAGGACTCCTGGAGGTGTGGCCTTAAAGGTCACGAGATAGAACAAGTACTCACCGGACACCTCATCATGAAACGTCACCTGACAAGAGACGGAAAAGGGTGATGTGAGGACACGGCTCAACATCGGTTCTGGTCTGGTGACAGAAACGTGCGTGTGGACAAACCTTGGTGTTGAACTGCCCCTCTTTGTATGTAAAGAAAGACAACGGGTAGTCCCGAGTGGCCAGAGCAGGGACGACAATGTCTTTTTGACCCTTGAGGGACACTGTAGCATCCGGCTTGTCAGGTTTCAGGGTCTCTATCAGCACACGGAACCTGAAGCCAGGGAACATTGCATTTCGTTGAGGCTTTTATCCAAAGCAACTTACAATCATTTCATTTAACCTTGAAGATACAAATTCAAAGATAAATAATCCTTTAAATAAATTACTGCGACTGTGGCTACGAGGGAGTGCGGTCGTCTTTCAACCAGAAGGTTGTGGGTTCGATGCCAGCCCATGCAGTCAACATGTCGATGTATCCTTGGGCAAGACACTTAACCCTGAGTTTCTCCCGATGGCCAACGGTGTGTGAATGTCAGGTCCTAGAGCAAGTGGCACTGCTCTGTATGAATGGGTGAATGCCATGTAGCATGTAAAGCGCTTTGAGGGGTCGTAAAGACTGGACAAAGCGCTATATAAGTACAGTCCATGTACTTATATAGCTTCCTGTAAGCTGCTACTGCATTTGCTTCAATTAAGCCAAGGCATTTTTAGTTGTGTTAACGGCCATGGTCTAGTTGGGTTTTCAGTCTGCGACACAGAAACACTCATGACTTTATTGCACACACCCAACAGGCTTTGTGTGTTCCCCCCCATTACAGTTCATAGCATTGCATTTAGGTTCTCTTCTTTGATAAGTAGCAAGAGGTTTTGCAAAATTGAGGGGGTAACATTTCTACTGCAGGGCAACGGGACTCATTCTGCATTATCACGAGACCACATGATATTCCATACTGTCATACAGTTCATTTTGTGGAGCCTTGGCTCGGGTCCCAATCGAACCACGGACGGAGTGCGGACTCGTCGTAACTAGGATGGGTGAAATGCAGAGGCTACATTTCCCTGTGTCAATAAAGAACAACCAGTGGCCGGACCAATGGGTGTCCAGTGTGGAGCTCCTGAAGTCAGTGGCACCGTTGATCTGATTGACTGCAGTTAGCACTTGATAGACATCACAGACGGATGGTTCATCAAATCACATGCCAAGTATTTATGAATGCGAGGTAGATTCCAATGACAGCTTCTCGGTGGTGGTGGTGTGCAACAAACCATCTGTTTCGTCAGCTAAGGGTGAGATTTGCTCCACTCCCCTTTTCAAATGGGTCATGGGACATTTAGAAACGTATTGTGCTTCACTCTCACTGATCTAAATAGTATCACTTTCAACCTAAGTGTGTGTGTGTGTGTGTGTGTGTGTGTGTGTGTGTGTGTGTGTGTGTGTGTGTGTGTGTGTGTGTGTGTTACCTCTGTTGCTTGGAGAGCCAGTTGTGCACAGGGAGCACCTCTGTGTGGTGGGTCTTGGCTGGCAGCTCGTGCACAATGGAGTCCTCTGCCCTGGGAGGTTCAGCAGTCCCTTGCAGGGAGTACAGCAGACCCGTCCCATCAGGGAAGGAGAAGAAGACAGATCCCTGAGGAAATAACAAGATGGCTGTCACACTTTATTGCTTCCACCATAGCTTCACTGAGTGTGCATACAATAGGTCATTATGTTGTTAACGCGATTACATTTTGTAATCGATTGAAAGCACTATTTTGAACGTTAGCCCACCCGGTGCTTCTTCCCATCAGCAGTCATAGACAGAGGTCGGTAGGTGATCTGGTAGGTCTTGCTTTGGTGGGGTCTAAGGATCAGCATGGGGGCAGCACTCCACTGGTGGCCCTCTACGACAGGTCTGACGCTGCACTGCTGGTTTGTGGGGTTGGCCACGGGCAGGGTGTGGGTGTGGGAGCCGCGCACTAGGCAGACAAAGTGGAGCACCTGGAGACAAGCAGTCAGAAGTAGCAGATGTATGCAATAGGCAAAACAAAGGCAGTTAGAGGTAATACCAGCTACTGAATGCTACAACTACAAGTACTACCATATGAGTCAACTTGCTCTAAAAACAATAGCACACACTTCCTCACCACTTATTCAGGCATTAGTGACTTGTCAGCTAATTGGAACCAATTTAAAGTGTTTCCAAATGTTCAGTGACATTTAAGAATGACAACTCTCTTTTCCAAAAGGAGTGGAATCAGCATATCTCACATCCCCTCGATGGGAAGCACTGTTCTACCGACTAAAGAACCCTACACATCTTAAACCAAAATACTCATTTACCATTTGTTTTAAATGTGAAAACCTCTCAGATAAAGTGCACTGTAATATGTGCTCCATCAATCAGATGTGGTTATAATTCTGTCTGATAAATGAAGAATATTTGTTTGTACTTAATAGAAACTTTTTCACAAAACAGTTAGTGGAAAAAAGTAATGTGATATTACTTCAACCTCTTATGTAAGATGTTAGTTACTTTAACTGGTAGTGTTTTATAAGGAAACGTGTTGGTTGAGATGAGAAATGCAACAGTTTGCATATGCTCTGTAAATGCTTTGTAAACCATATAAGCCATTGTTTCTTTTGTATCAATTGTCAAATAAAATAAAATACATATAGTAAGTGTAACTCAGCAGCTCGGTTATTAACCAGAACGAAGAGGAGAGAACACATGACTCCAGTTCTAGCCGCTCTGCACTGGCTTCCTGTTTCTTTTAGGATTGATGTTAAAGGAATGGTATGCTTATGACACTCATTTTTTAAAAATGATCATCCGATAAAACAGACCAGTCTCTCTTTTTTTTTTTAATCCGATGACATTATCAGTGATTTTAAACTGATTATATACCGAAATAACATCAACACTGTGGGCGCCGCCATTTCCCGGACGTGGCGTAAACCATGCGTTTGGTTTTCGAAGACACGTTGATCTCCATGTTATTTACTGTCGTTTCTCTCTTCAAATATGCCTCACTGTATCGCGAAATATTGCCATAATTCGGATAGGAACAATCCACGGAATGCTCGGTTCCATCTGTTGCCAAAAGGTAAGCGTAAGAAGTACATTCGGAGGCAGTGGCTAGCGAAATGTGGCCGGCCCGAACCGAGAGATTCACAGGCTCATGTATGCAGCGAACATTTCACATTTCCGGACGACTACTCTGAGAGTATGATCAAACATAACATGGGATTTAAAGAACAACCATTACTTAATGGAGATGCAGTACCATCGGTCTTTCTGGTGTCATCACCGACCAGGACACCAGTTCGGCCAGTAGAGAAATCGCCCTCTGCAAGTGTGAAGCGACGGAGGAGCAGAAGTAGTGCTCGGAGTAAGAATAAGGTATGTTATAGCGCATTTCCATTACAGCGGCTAGCCCCGTTTTAACGTCCAGGCCAGGACAGTTTTTGGTGGCCTTTCCATATAGCGTAGTACCGGCTAGTGTGTATTTTACCCCAGTTTTTTCCGGCCCCATAAAATCGTGATTCTATGGCCAGGGACAACGAAGCTGAGTATGCTAAACTAGAGAGGGAATCGCTAGCAAGGGTGGTACTACATGCATACATATAGTATCTTATATCATCTTCCCATTATACACACATGCATTTCCAAACATTTGGACTACCTATGTTGCAAATGTATTATCTTTTCAATTTACACACGGCATCTATTGCACGTCTGTCCGTCCTGGGAGAGGGATCCCTCCTCTGTTGCTCTCCCTGAGGTTTCTCCCATGTTCCCTTTAAACTGGGTTTTCTTCGGAAGTTGTTCCTTGTACGATGTGAGGGTCTTAGGACAGAGGGTGTCGTATTGTCATACTGATATGTATGGCTGAATTCCCCCATCCAATCTCTTCACATTGGTCAAAACTGGTTCCTCTGCTGACGAGTCCGAACTGAAATACTCCACCATATTTCCGTGTGTTGACAAAGTGAACGCATGGATGACGTCACGACCATCACGTGACTACTGAAAATGGCAAACATGGCGGCGGCCAGACGGAATATACAGGTCTTGATAAAAAAGAGCTATAAAATCATTATTTACCGGGGAATATCGCTGATTTCTTCAGGGTATGGTGTAAACATAACGTTTCACTAAATACTGAAGTTTTGATTAATTATCTAATGAGTGGACCATTCCTTTAAGGTCCTCCTCCTGACATATAAGGCCCTCAGAGGGGAAGGTCCAAGTCAAGAAGTTTGGTGACGCATCTTTCATTAACTACGCCCCACAGCTGTGGAACCAAATACCTGTAGACATCCGGGAAGCCAGCTCGGTTTGAGTTAAAAAAAAACTCAAAACACTTTGTATAATTTCGCCTTTTAGGAAGCACTCAGCTGCACTTTCTCAATGCACAATGACTGTGTTGAATTTGTACTATTCTCCTTTTAATGCACACTTTCATTGTTTTACCTTTAATCTAATTCTATTTTTATATATGTCTACTCTATGCAATCTTTTGTTTGTTTTTATGTTTTTTACTGGCATCTGTATTCTGTGTGATATACATGTTCTGTGAAATATCTATGTGAAGCACTGTGGACTGCACTTGTTGTATGAAAGGTGCTCTACAAATAAAGATGATTATTATATTGAGTGTTATCTCCCCTAAATGAGTGCATGCCACGATCACATTTATAATGTGTGTGATTTTAGCTTGGTAATTAATCGGTATAAAAGTGCAGCCAACAAACCTCTTTGCTGGTGGAGGCTACGATGCAGGAGCCGGCTACAGTGAGTCTGACGGGTGAGGAGGACCCCTCCACCCAGCAGCACAGGTTCTCATGTCTTATATCATTATTCACTTCCACTGGGGCAAAGGTCACTGAGAAAGGAACCTCCATGCCGGGGCAGATGTAGCCTTTAGCTGGTGAGATGGACAGCTCTGGAGGAAAGGTCTCTGTTTTCCACTGGAACCTGGTAACAAGATTAAACA
Source organism: Pseudochaenichthys georgianus (assembly GCF_902827115.2). Classification (NCBI taxonomy): domain Eukaryota; kingdom Metazoa; phylum Chordata; class Actinopteri; order Perciformes; family Channichthyidae; genus Pseudochaenichthys; species Pseudochaenichthys georgianus. The sequence continues at coordinate 10,744,688 of NC_047508.1, forward strand.
ACATGAAATAATAAGATGTAAAACCAATACGTTAACTAAAGTGAACTACTACAAAGCTGATGTTGTTATACCATTAAAGATAAAGAATGAGGATACATCAGTCTTCTTAATCTTTTTCAAAACAGCACACAACAATCTAAACCTCTAAACCAGTGTTTCTCAAACTTTGTCATACCAAGGACCACTTAACCAATAAAAAAACACTCGCGGACCACCTAACTCCACAAATATCCAAAAGCACATCGTTTTTTACAAATCGCCTGAAAATGGTACAAACAAGTGGCCACATGTGTGATGAAGGTGTTTATCTGGGCTATATCATGCAATCAAAAGTGCAATTTAAGCTCGCTCCATTGCGGAGATATTCCCGTGAGAGTCCGGAAAACTTAAATAAATTAATTATTTCAAATGTGAAATGTTACCAATATACGCACAGACCACTAGGGGGTGCTCACGGGCCACCAGTGGTCCGCGGACCACACTTTGAGAACCACAGCTCTAAACAACTAAACTAACGAGTTGATATATATCTAATCTTACTTGGCACCAATGTCCCCAGTGTTCATCATGTGAATCCTCTTCTTGGCCTGGCAGCGCTGCACAACAGCTCCGAAGGCCAGGTGGTCCTGGTCCAACTGGACCTCCACTACCTGACAGGTCAAATCAGAACCAGTGGTTAACCGGCGTCTAGCCTGATTCATGCATACACACATTCAAAAGACCTTCAGATAATTGTATAATTACGTTTCTGTAAAGATAAACGTTGTGTCATTCTTCTCAATGTGCATACAAATGTGTGTGAAGATAATATGAATATAGTTTTGTTTTATGTATTAGACTGCATGAAATCCAGATATAATAAGAAATGTGTCAGGTGAGGAGCCACAGGTTTAAACATCCCCTCAAGTAATATAGAACAACAAACAATAACAAAAGGAAAAATGTAAACGTAGATAATAAAACACACAACAAACAATGAACACAAAGTGATAAAAAAACAAATTAATGAGAAGACAACAATGAAATTAAAAATGAAGACATACATGAAAAAAATCATCGGCAAAAGAAGAAAAAAAATGTTCATATACACCTGTCAATAAATAATTAGAAATCATGAAATAAATGAGGACAACATGTTCTAAGGATAGCAAGTTATTCATAACAAGTACTTTGAAGTTTCGCCATGTTTCCTTTAAAGGACCAACGTCAAAGGAGTAAACATAAAGTAAGAATATAATGATGGTCTTGTTAGTGCACATAATTACGTCAAGGAAGAGTACCACTTGCACCAGCTTTGTAACATGATGTCATATGTGTGTGACAGCCTACCTGGCAGCAGCCTTGGATGGTCAGCAGGGGGAGCAGCAGGCCTGCGACCTCCGCCTGCAGCTCAGCAGAGAAGGGAGGTATGCGCTGACGAGGGGAGAACTGGATCTCAACGTTACATGAACCGACGCTGGCCTTCAGGCTCTGCTCTCCTGCTGGACTGAAGGACAGGTCCTGGAGGAGAGGAGAGGGACGTGTTGATTCTGTAGACATACTTTATAGACACTTTATCTGTGTGTGTGCATCTGTGTTGTAAGTGTGTCATACCCGTAGGTCCAGTGGTGTGTTTGTGTTAAGCATCAGAGTGAAGGACATGTCTAACCGGCTCCGGTTGACCAGCACTACTTGTTTCTTCACTCTCTGACCCAACATCAGAGAGCCCAGCTTCACTTTCCTCTGCCTGGGGGGCTCCACCTCCAGCTAGGAACGCACGATACATACACAGGATAACACATGTTTTAGTGAATGATATTGTCAAGTTTTATCTGCCTTTTAGGGAATTACCATTGATGGTGTGCAAAATGCAAATCTTTACTCTCACTTTTAATAACTGTATACATATTCTGTAGCGTATTTTTGTAATCTTTTATTTGGCATTTTAGTTTAACTGCTTATGTTTATTTAAATATGTTTATTTCATCTTTTATTTCACATTATATCTTCATATAAATATATTTATTTAATTGTATGTTTTTATTGCACAATCTTAATATTGTTTCTGATGTTTAAACAAATATTTTCATTTGAGTTATTTTGTATTTATCTTTTAATTATTTCATTCTTAAATAGAGCAACTGAAACAAATCCCCGGGATGAATAAAGTATTATGGTTCTAGTATTATAATAGTTAGCTCACAGATTTTGAAGTGCGCTAACGTACATTCAAACAGCCATCAGACTGTATTTTGTGTAAGGATAATGTGGATTGTAATCCTAGTGGGACATATTCACATATTGGGTAACTCAATAAGTGTCAGCTGCGATGGCTGAAGCCAAGTTGAGAGACTATCTGTTTTCTAGTCCCTTCCTCAGAGGGCTTTTGGTGAGATCTAATTAGATATATACAGGACCCGACAAGACATGTCGTCATGTTCCTTTCTTCTTACTACCTCTTTCCCTCACACTCTCTGTACCTGTGTACTCTCATGTTCCGAATAACCCAGCTTCCCCCAAATGTCTTTTTGGTGTCTATCTACGCCGGGATCCTGAGCCCTGGCTGATCCTGAGCCCTGCTGATCCTGAGCCCTGAACTGATCCTGAGCCCTGAACTGATCCTGAGCCATGGCTGATCCTGAGCCCTGCTGATCCTGAGCCCTGAACTGATCCTGAGCCCTGAACTGATCCTGAGCCCTGGCTGATCCTGAGCCCTGGCTGACCCTGAGCCCTGAACTGATCCTGAGCCCTGGCTGATCCTGAGCCCTGGCTGATCCTGAGCCCTGGCTGACCCTGAGCCCTGAACTGATCCTGAGCCCTGGCTGATCCTGAGCCCTGGCTGATCCTGAGCCCTGGCTGATCCTGAGCCCTGGCTGATCCTGAGCCCTGGCTGATCCTGTTGCTGTGGTCGTGTGTCCTGGATCCTTTATCCTGAGTTCTGGATTTGAGTCCTGGACTTCGAGTCGTGGCTGAACCTGTCTCTGCGGTCCTGCCAGACTCTCACCATACTACTTCCCTGATGGCTTCCACAGGACTGTTGACATCCTCGTGGATTCATCTTCTTATTATACACACATGCATTTCCTAACATTCGGTCTATACGCTGTAAAATGTATTATCTCTTTGATTTACACACGGCATCTATTGCACGTCTGTCCGTCCTGGGAGAGGGATCCCTCCTCTGTTGCTCTCCCTGAGGTTTCTCCCATGTTCCCTTTAAACTGGGTTTTCTTTGGAAGTTTTTCCTTGTACGATGTGAGGGTCTAAGGACAGAGGGTGTCGTATTGTCATACTGATGTTCTGTACACACTGTGAAGACCACTGAGACAAATGTAACATTTGTGATATTGGGCTATAAATAAACATTGATTGATTGATTGATTGATTGATTGATTGATTGATTGATTGACATGTCACTACATCAAAATGTAACTAAAGTCTTAAAACATCACTTGCTCAGTTAACATGGCGTTAACCTTTATATATTTCTAAATGATTCACATGTCTTTCTTTCACACCTTCCTCTCCACGCCTTGCGCCAGTACGTCCACGTGTTTGGCGATGCAGCTGTTTAAGATGAAGGTGAGTGTTTCTTGGTAGCGGCACGCCTCACGAGGATAGAAGTTGATTGGTGCCTCTATCACAGCACCAGGGGACAAAACAGCTGTTTGGAAGTCCGTCTCGAGGTAAGAGGTGTTTCTGAACACACACTGGACACTGAGGAGAGGGAGGCAGAGCACAGGTTTGGACATTAGACTTGGTTGTGAACATTCCTTTATGCAGCTAACACCTTTACCAGACATGTAGAAAAACAGTTAGATATGTTACCTAATGTCCTTTCCCCCTTTGTTGCTGATCACTAGCGTGTGTGAGGCCGGCACCAGGCCCTCACTGTACAGGAAGCACTTGCCAAAGTCGATCTTAGTGAAGGAGAATTCAAGGCTCGGTGCTACAGACCGGCCTTCGATGCAACATGTAAACGTTGGCCCATGCTTTACCTGTAGAGGTGAAACAAGATAGAACATCATTTCAGCAAAAGTGTCTCTCTTTTACATATCATCTGTATAATGTTATGGGTTAGTTGTTGTCTTACACGTCTAGTAAAGTCAATACATGTATAATCTCATTATTTGCCAGTACATTTTGTTTTAAAGTTGGAGGGGATGATTCAAGATACAAAGATTGAAAGGCATATGTTCATATGCACGATAGCTATAGTGACAATCTTAAAGTCCTCATACAAGGCAAAATACAATATTCTTAAAACATTTAAAAAAAAAAATACAAATTGTGGTGCAAGGGACACAAGTGTGCAAGTAGCATGCAAACAAAAGTTGGGATATTGTAATAATATATAAATAAATATGAAACCTCCAAGCAGATGCATGTTATATACAGTATAACTTAATATTGCCCCCTAGTGTCCCCTCACTAAGGTGCTCACGGCACATTTAACATCAAGTGGAAAAAGTAGCATTGATTGTTTTCAGATTATGATCAGATTAGGGGATCAACATCTCACCCTGATACTCAGTCTGACGTCTCTGAGGTTACAAATGCTCCGCGGACAAAAGCATAGTGAAGACTGCAGCTGCTTCCCAACCTCGACAGCACCATGTTGAGGCTTGACTTGCACATGTTGCAACAGCTCACTGGGACCTGTCAGGTCAAAGCTCACGTCCAGGTTCAATCTTGCCAGATTGGACACCAGGAAGTTAAAGGTGGACTGCTCTGAAATCCCCACCTACAGGACAAATAGCGTACAAACAGGAAGTTGCTTGATATGTCAACTTCAAACATGTGATCGCTCTTGTGATGTGAACAAGTCTGCTGACCTTTCCAAAGTCCAGAGAGTCTTCTTGGTTAGGGATGATCTCTCGGAGTCCTCCTTCGGGCTGCACCACTTGAACAGAAGTGCTCATGGTGAAACAATCCGCCTTCACTGTGAGTGTGAGCGGCTCGGACTTCCTCTTTACCTTCAGAGCCAATCTGAAGCTCACGTGGCCCTCCCGGCACGGCGTGAAGGACACTGACAGTGGCAACCTGCAACCACAGAGGTCACAACAGTTAACACACATTCAATTAGTAATCAACATGTGACCTCCTCACAAAGCTAGAATATTTGAAATTCTTATCACATCATGTATTATTGTGATTTATACTATTACATTTTTTTAATCAAATGACACAACTATTTATTTTTGTATATTCATTATTTTGTTATGAATATATAGAATTTCATTGTATTCCAAGCATGTTATAGTGTAATGCACCTGTGTCTGGGCGGCACGGTGCCCCTCATGGGCTGCACACTGAGTCTGGACTGCTGATCCTCACAGAGGAGAGACGACTGCAGGGCAGAGAAGTGGAAGAGCTCATCCTCTCCGTTCACCAGACCCACTGTCAGTTCCACAGTGCGACCTGCGAGCACACACACACACACACACACACACACACACACACACACACACACACACACACACACACACACACACACACACACACACACACACACACACACACACACACACACACACACACACACACACACACACACACACACACACACACACACACACACACACACACACACACACACACACACACACACACACACACACACACACACACACACACACTGAGTAATTCGGCAACCACCTGCCACCTGCTTTATGGATGGTTTTAATTAAAAAATGTTGGGCCAACTGAGGGTTACAAAAATGTTGGTTTCAGGGACACATTTTCACACGCAGTAGGGGGTGAGATTTTATAATGGATATAAGCGTTCATATTTCTTACATTTTCATTTACAACATAACAGCTTTGTTAGAAATGTAATGCAAAATAAAAAAAGTTAAAATAAAAAAAGTTAACTTAATGTACAAAACAAAACAAAATGGACGAAAAGATAAACAATTAACTGAGGAAATATAACATAACAAATAATTAACAATTAGAACACTACAAAATAAACAATTAATATTAGAGACAAAGTAAATATGAAATACTAATGATAAACTATATACAAATATTATTAAACATACTGCCATAATTATGCTTGAGTGTATGGAAAACATACAGCGTTAGTATGCGTATTACACACAATATGTAGGCACTTATTCACCGAAATGCATGTCCTTTAACCGTGTTACAGAAGTACTTAGGAAATGACTTTAATATGTGGTGTGACTTGTTGTGATGTCACTGTATAAATGCATGCATGAGGCTGTGTCTGTGTATGTCACATACCAACAAGCAGTTCTCCAAAGTGGAGGTGAGGTGTGTGGAGATAGACGAGTGGTTCTTTGGTGGTGCCCACACACAGGAAGGGGACACACAGGGACAGAGTCTCAATCACAAAACTCCAGAATGACTCCACCGCCTCCATCTGCTCAGCTACATATTCAAAACACACCTGTTCACAAATAAATATATAGAAGAAAGACAACATGTTGAGAGGAATTAAGCAGAGTGAAAGAAGGAAGGAAGGAAGGAAGGAAGGAAGGAAGGAAGGAAGGAAGGAAGCACAGAGTGATGAACAACTAGAACAGATTGGATCAGATGAGTAGACCTGGCAATTGATGAGGAACAATTAAAATGGGATTAGATTAAATGGAAGAAATGAGAAAGGATTAGACTTGTTTTGCTAAAGTGAGACAGGAACACTGAAAGCATCATTAGATGGGGATAGAACATGTAAGATGAGGGGAGCGATTAAGAATGACTGATGTGTACTAATATGAAGGATAGGCCAAGGTTAATTAGATGGTAGTTGGAGGAAGCAACTAGTAAACACTAGCGTCTTTTTGCCATTGTTTTTAATGTGGCTCCCATCGAGAAAAAGCGCTGCACCTAAGCATATTTTTCTCTGAGTGCATCAATGATTTTAAGCAGCCGCTCGGAGCGTTTGTAAAGATATTCCTTTTTCAGAAAACCACTGGTGACGTTTAAGTACGACTTGGACGAGAAGCCTGTGTTTGGCAATTTTTCACAGACGGAAACTCTCATAGCAAAGACTGAAAGGGGCCACCATAAAGCCGGTTAGATCTGTGGCCCACATACTGTATGTGGAAGCAGTTGTCGCTGCCAAGTGCATGGGTTCTACTCCCACCAGCTGAATTATTAAGCAATGTCATCCACTCCGTCTCCCCCTTTCAACAACGCTGGAACTAAGATATATTGGACACAAACAAAGACCAACAATCCTATTTCTTTTAAAGAGTGGCCAGAGGATCCCTGGATGTTGCTGCCAATGATTGTTGCTGTCAGAGCGTTGACAAGCTGGTTCATAAAAATAATGTTTCAATCGGTAACAATATATAGAAGCACAAACAGAAAGTGAAATCCAAGAAGGTAATGCAAGTAGTGCTAGCAGGGAAACACTGTTTAGATATCGTTGACATAGAAACAATATACAAATGGCTCTGGAGGCTCTGCCCAGTGCCTCTTATCCAAAGAAACACGCTATGGTGACACAGGCCCTAAGGCTATTTCCCTGTGCGTGTTGCCATACTTACTTCCACTTTCTTTCCAGGCAAGACGGTACCACTCGGGGTGAGGCAGCAGAACGGACTGCCACCTTTGTCTTCACACCGCCACTTGAATGAGTAGGGCTTACTGGTTGGGTTCATCACACCAAAACATCTGGTAGAGAGAGGGACACAGGTATAAACAAAGTGTTAAAGAGGACATATTCTGCTCATTTCCAGGTGTATATCAGGATGTAGTGCCGGGGCGGACTGGGGGGAAAAAGTGGCCCGGGGATTAATTGACAGACAGGCCCACTTAATGCGCGGCATGTATCGGCCGGCCGGCGACGAAAGTATGTTACTTAACAAAAAACGCTATGCATTTTATGTTATTTTGGACAATTATTCATATAGTAATCACATTACCTGAGCCCTTGAGTTGCCAAGAGCAAAATAGTTACGGCATATATTTAGTGATTTTAATGTTAACAGATGCAATAACATTTGGACCCAATTTGCCTGACTTGACACATGGAATAAAACATGGGCGTAGGAAGCATCCTCAATGTGGGTGAGACAATTTAACAGGGGGTGTGGGCAGGTGGTGGACCTCACCTCCTCTAGGGGGGTCCGGGGGCAAGTTCCCCCGGGAATGTTTTTTTTTAAATGTTGAAGTTAAATGCATCAATCTGGTGCACTTTGAGAGCAGAATTAGGGACTAAATCTATGGCAGTCAGTAGGGGCTTGGACTGTGAGCCGTAGGGTCGCCGGTTCAAGTCCCCGACCAGACCTATTTGGAGTGTGGACTTCTACTTGGAGAGGTCCCAGTTCACCTCCTGCCCTGCCGTGGTGCCCTTGAGCAAGGCACCAGACATTCCCCTTCCCCCCTCACTCCCATTGCTCCCCGGGCGCTGGACACTAGCTGCCCACTGCTCCTAGTACTAGACTCCTGGTACTAGGATGGGTTAAAAGCAGACAACACATTTCACTGTGTGTGCTTGTGCTCTGCATGTTTGACCATTAAAGAGGGTTTCATCCCTCCCAATTCTTCTTTTTCTTCAACACCCATATAAAACAGAACTGTAAACAGATTTACTTTTTCTTTCAACATTTATTTGAACAGCAAGTGGAGGCAAAAGTGACTGCACCCAAAACAATAAACCTGCTAGCTAACTAGCCTAAACTCAGTAACAGAATGTGGGCAACACGTTCTTCTCCACAGCCGTGCGACCTCTGAGTCAGACGTCACTTCCCCCTTTTCTATCCTACGGGTACAGCCGTACAGCCACTCCCCCTGAACCCCGTTTCCCTGCCAACCCCCCCCCCCCCCTCCTCTATGCAAGCCCCTCCCTCTGAACCCAGGGCTCGCTACAATACTATACTGTATACACAAACTATACAAAAACGCCTTTACGCTTTGGAGCTTATTTATCCATCTGTAAGCAACTGCCAGCTAGGTCTCTCAGTCACTCACTCCTGATCGTTCACTGCGCAGTGACAGCTGCTACGGGCCTGATGTGTGAAATTGAAACTGATAGATAGAACAAAGGTAGCCTATCAAAACGGCCCAGCCCAGCCCAATGGGCCACACCCCACTGGGCTGGGCTGGGCTGGGCCGGAACACTTACAAATGTGGGCCGGTAGGATTTAGGCAAAAAAATCCTACCGGCCCACACACAGTACCGGCCCACACACAGTACCGGCCCACCGGGGAAACTCCTGGTATTCCCAATGGCCAGTCCGCCCCTGATGTAGTGTCTCTACTGTGACATGTCCCCAAAGCTCTTTATTTTTCTCATACTGCCTGTGCTACAGCACCTCTTTTCACCCTCTGTCTGAAACCAGAGCCCAGTCTGCTGTGATTGGTTAGCTGGTCAACTCTGTTGTGATTGGTGAACCGCTTACAGATGCCCCCCCCCCTATCCTATCACGTACAATGTGCTGGAGTGCTAGCTTATAGAAGCTCAAGTGTTACATACACTTCTGTCCAATGGAGGTGTTTCCGGCAGGGGGGGGGGAGTGTGTGGGAGAGAAACTCTCTCTGGAGGGAACTTTGGGATATTGGCCTTTGCAGACCATTTCCATGAACAAAAACCTATATAACACACTAGAGGAAAGGTCAAACCTGATCAATCAAAATAGAGCCCCTTTAGGCCTACATTGACGCTTTCATCTCTCTTTCTCTCACTTCTTCGATGGCGCAGAGAAACCGACAGAGTTGAACTCGATGACCCTGATGTTGGGGTCCAGAGGTCCCCTGAATTCAGGGTTCTGTCGTTTCTCGCTGATATAGTCTGAGTCCTCCAGGTCAAAGTGGCAGTGAGGCAACAGGCTGCGGGCACACACTGGGATACAGGGAGCCTCATCTACATCCTGTAGGTTTGGGATACTGAAAGAGAAGAGCAGACATAAAAGACCAAAAACTCAGATTAATCATTCTTGTGAAACTATCAAAATCCCCTCATGCCTTTTAACTGTTGTATGGTTCAGTTTGCAGCTCTGACATAGAATATTCATTTCTTTTTGGAAAGGAGCAGGCCATTTCATCTCAGATATTCTACACCTGATGTGTCTTTTATATGTTCGTACCTAGTAAATATCCCTAAAGTACTCACCCTTTTTAAGGGTTACTATGGCCGCAAGTAAAAAACAAAATGCTGATTCAACAGGAACTTTCCCTCCATTGCTCTTCTTTAATAGTGAGAACATGGGGTTGTTATAAATGTCTTAATAAAGTACTATTTTCTGTCAGACCTCTTTTATAAGGATTGTGAACTGTACCTGTGCTTTTTTATAATTTTGTATTTTCACTGCTTGTGCTTTATTGTTTCTGTCCTCACCTGCACTATGATTACAAAATAAATAAAAGTATAAAATAAATTCCCTTTTTCCCAGTTACGGGATACAACGTGTATTTTTTTTGTCACTACATTTAGAAGTATTTACTGTACCTGCAGATAATCCTGCCCTGAAATTGGGCCACCTCCAGAGGTGAGAAGCGGATGCTGAAACTCTGCATCTCCCCTGGCTCTATGGCCCCGATGCCGGGCTCGACGCTGACGGGAGGAAGCTCAGGATTCCCAGTCAGGAGAGACATGACGCTGGCCAGAGCGCTGGAGGGACGGGCTTCACTTAACATGGCTGACCTGCTGCCTGGTCGGGGGCTCTGGGTCCCATCTGTTATAGAACACACCGACTAATGTTCACATTTACAGCACACAGTCCCAAACTTCATTCTGGCATGCATTGAAATGTTATGTTCAATTCAATCTTTGAAGATAATGGTACAGCAAACACAGTTTTTGCGGTCATATATAATGTAGACTTCAGAATATACAATAACAAAAAGTATGCGTAGTACCTCTTTGTTCATGGTTTAAAATGTTGTTATTCTGATCCATGATGACTTGCCAGGAGAATTCCAATTTCACAGTGCCGTGATTCACTATCTGTAGTCTGCAGAGACGCACACAAACAAACAACTTAACGTCACATTTGGGATTAGAGATTCAACAATTACTCAACTAATCAATTACTGTTCGGAAAATATATGAATCATCAAGCATTTTTAATGTAATAAGTGGCTGTTTCTTTTACAATTTAATTTACTTTTAACCAGTCAGAAAGATGGGAATACATGCAACATGAGATCTTGTGTGAGTCCATAGTTTATCTTGATTATATATCGTTTCTGACCCCATGGTGGCACCACCAGACGCTACACTGAAAAACAGGGAAAAGTGGGGTTGTTCAATTTACAAATATGCAGTTGATATATGAGACGGAATGTATTCATGTTTCTCATCAAACATCAATCAATCAATCAATCAATCAATCAATCAATCAATCATGTAGAACTATTTTACTCTTGAGGGATATATCTTCTATAAGTCTCAGTCATGTTAAGAAATAAGAAAAAAGTAGAGCCGGGACTCGATTAAAAAAATTAATCTAATTAATTAGAGGCTTTATAATTAATTAATCGAAATTAATCGCATTTTTAAAAATCGCATTTTTAAGCACAGGGCCATCTAAGCTAAGTTACAGATGGCCCTGAGCCCAATAGAGATTGCCCTGAAAAATGCATGCGGACGAAATGGCACGAAGGGTTTGGGGGGCCTCCGTCCCCCTAGAATTTTTTTAATTTTTGCAGCTCTTAGATGCTGTCTGGTGCATTCTCTAGACTGAATTATAGGATGAACCACCACAATATTATATTGTACAATTTCAATTGTATTCTTCATTTCACTTGTTTGTTTGTTCTTGTTTGTGTTTGCTCACTTGCATGCCCTGCATAGCTTTAAGAAATACTTAAGTTGTTGGTCAAAACACTTTCCATCTGATCAAGGCAAATGCCTTCCCAGATGGAAAAAAGTAGAAAACATTACATTCAGTTATAACTGCCAAAACAAACATTATTTACACTATTATGGCCCCTGTTAAAAATGTTTGTAATGTTAACTACTGTAAATTGGTCGAACGAATGCCTCCTCATCCGGAAGCTGACCGAGCAGACCCGAGCATCCGCGAAGCACACGTCAGAGTTCCCGTATCTAAATATCTTCGGTCAAAAATAATTTCCCTTTAGAGCAATACCGCTTGAGTTGCGCCACTTATGTGACAGACAAGAAGAGTATGTGACAGACAAGAATAGTCAACTCTAATGTCTAACACTTAATGTGGAGAAAGAGATGTCCTGTATGGGTTGATTGTGCGTTGATCTGTTGGTAATGCCTCGGGGTTCCGGTGGGCATGTAAACAAATGCATAATGCTGCGCTATACTTTGTGGCCTCATCCAGTTGCATAGCGACACTTATTGTGTAGTTGTCTTTTAATAAGCAGGTAGTCATATCATTAGCTAGAACTAGCTGGATCTGATCGATATGGACATAAACGCGAGTGAAGTCTAATCTGACGGGAGAGAGATCAGCTGCTGCTGACGAGTCGAGACTCGACACAACCACATGCGAGAACAAAACACACACTTCAGGTTAGAATATCACACGTAGCTATTTTAATTACCTCTCAAACTACCTAAACTAGTTATAGATATGTTTAGTTTTACTGTCGGGTCACTCATTACTAGATCCGCGAGCTGCATGATACTGGCATAATAGATTGCCCGATCGGGCAACCAGCAGGTGAGGCTTCATTGCCCGAGCTAAATACCAGATGGCCCCGGGCCATCGGGCAGTCCTTAATGTCGAGCCCAGTGACAATCCAGTGAGCCAGGGAGTTGGTTATTTTCTCAGACGTGGACTTACTTATCCTGGCCCTGAAACCAGTCATCTGGTTGAGTGTGGGTTGGGTCAGGGTGTGGTTCCTTGCACTCGGAGTCGGGCTAACGTCCACGCTAGCTGCTACATGCTTTGCATTTAGGTAATACTTTAGGCTTGATGTGCTGCGGTGATATGCACATTCTTTTTTGCATAATTTGCACACAACCGTGCTCTTGTCGACGCTTCCATCCGTCCGGTTTTTAAAACAAAATGTCCCATCCACGGGGCCGACCAAAGCGGTCTCATCAGCTTGTTCGTTCATGTTTGACTATTGATCACCGTGGTTTGTTGTTGTTTGAAGTCCCATGCTGAAGTCATGAACGTTAGTTGGTGCTCCAGTATAATCGGTACGCCTGAAACTCATCCAGTGAGAAACGTTCCGCTGTGCAAAAATAAGTGCGATTAAAGTGCGATTAAAATGCGTTAATTTTTTTAATGCGTTAATTTTTGTGTAATTAATTAATCTTAATTAACGCGTTAAAGTCCCGGCCCTAGAAAAAAGTGATGTTTATCTCTGTAACTCCGCCCACTGAGCACATACGTCAGCAGCTTGCTCTGCAGCCGATTACTCAGCTTCTTATTATTGACAAATATTTTATTCACAAATCAAAATGGTCGGACTCAAAACTGTAATTTAATCGCTTCGTAATTGAACAATATGGCACTTTCATGGACAAGATGAAAAGCAGAACAAATTGCAAAAAATCTTTATTTGAACTTTTTTTTTTTTAAACCAATGGCGGGAGGGTCCACCATCTTTTTTCCCGCATCGGAGGAGTAAGCTGGTTCTGTTCCGGGGAGATCTCTACAAGGTAAAAGTTATTAAAAGTTAATAAATGTCATCAAATGTTTGTCATAGTTAGAGGTTATCACTTTAGACGCATTGTTTGCAAAAAAGCTGAGTTCACATTTTCCCGTTACACCAAGCAACGGTAATACAGCTGTCAATTTGTAAACATTGTCATTCACTGGTGTTAGCTAGGATGAGGGCCAGGCCCTCCCATTTGACATTCCTGCCCTCCCCTAATAAACACATTTTGTATTATTTATAAAAATTAAAAAATATATATATTTTATTTTTTTAATTATCAATAAACTGTGAACTTTTATGCTACGATGTATGTGATGTCAGATATTAACTAAAAAAGGCTATGCATGTGTTGTGGAAATTGATGTGAGATATTGTACCAAAGAAGTGTGTTACATTTGAAATGGCAGAAAGTCTTGTTGCAATTTCCAGACATTAAAAGAGGTCCTTTGAGTTTCTCTGGTAATTATCAATAGTAGCAGTTAAGTGAATACTGTTCAAACAATACCTGTGTTTGTGTTTTATAGTGATTTCTCTGTTTTATCCTTTCATAAATGTGAGGACTAAAATGGCGATAGACAAAGGGCTGTTAAAAGTAAACTGGGTTTTATTGCCCTGTGGGGGATGTGAAGGTATGCAGGACAGGGTGCTTGGTGGGGGAGAGTATATTCTGTTTTAGATCTCTGGCAGGCCATGTTTCAAGGAAGTCTACATATCTTTAATAGTATATGTGTGGGTTTATACATTCCTGTGTGTTAATAGTTGAAGGAACAAAAGGTACATTTTTCCTCTCAAATATAGAGGTTTTTTATAGATTCCTGAAACAATGTTCTATTTTTCTTAAAAGTAGATTAGCGCAATAGTCTTTTTCTTTGACTTTTTACCTGTTTATCAAAAGGGTGTTTTAAGCTATTTGTGAAGAAGGAAGATGCAGAATTAATGGTGATTTCTGTTTTGAGTGTAAAGATTATCCCTGAGAATGTTTTTCTGGGTTAAACCATCGATAGGCTTTGCAAATTGGGAGGGACATTTCCCCTGATTTTAATGAGGTGCATCCTGCAGGCCTTCCCAACACCTGTGGCTTTCATAGCTGCCATGCGCTGATTCCCTGTGAGATAGCGTTTTGGTATCTCCCAAATGAAACGCCACCCCTTCTTAGTATTAGGGAAATGTGTATCTTGTTGTTGGGTCTCTCTCCATGCGCTGACAAGACGAAAGGATGTCCGCAGCGCGTGAATAAGGGCGGGAGTACTCCACACGTTGCTTATATGATTCTTTGAATTGTATAGTAATGTATTATATTATATCGTATTGCATTATTACTTTGTTTAATTAAAACGGATTATTATTTAACTGGTATCCTGGTGTCTTTTAATTCCCTCCCTGTTATGATTTCAAGCAGGACTCGTCAAAACAACACGCGGTGAGGAGTTGGGTTGTAAGAACCCCCATCCCCCAACAGTGTCTGTTGTGATTCGTCCACATTTAGACCAATCACAGCGTCACACTCTGTCGCCTATTCTGGATTTGTTTATTGTGCATTCTGTAGACTCCCATTTCTGTTTGAATTACAAAATGGACATCAGAAATTGGCTTAAAAGGTCTAAGGATTTATTAAAACGAAATAGCGATGAAAGAACTGCAGCCGATGCAGCTGCTGCGACCCTGCACCTGCCGTTGCAGCAGCACGCCTTAATGTCACAAGCTTGACCTCGGCAAACCCCGGGACTGAGTTAGCGAGCCGAAGCCTTGACTCATCAAGGCGGCCGCCACCAACGCTGTCCTCCGAGGCACAGCCCCTACCATCACCACCTGCGCTGCCACACCCGCCAGCATCCTCCTCCTCCTCCTGCCGGTGCCTCCACTACAGACGCTACCTCGCAGCACATCAACAGGTACTATTGGGCCAGCAACCGCTCAAAGACCAACAGCCCCAGATGATCTTGGGGTTAATAAACCCAACCAGGTGAAACTGGAACGTTATCCAAGCAGATTGTTTTCAGGAAAGAAGCACACTTTTGCCGCTGCATGGTACAACAGACCATGGCTTGAATATTCGTTAAAAGCAGACTTTAGTTTCCCCTGTAGACAGTTTAAAGTAAATACGTCTTCATTTGATGCGGCTTTTACTGTCAAAGGTTTTTGCGACTGGAAACACGCATTACAGACTGATAAAGGACTGCTAAGGCATGCCGCATCAAAAGAACACATTTCATGTGAGAGTTTGTGGAGAGAGAGAGACAGATACGCGAGGAAACAAATAAGGAAATTAGTACTTTGGTGCAGATCAGCTGGCACGGAGCCGTTATTACGTGTCAGCTGTCGTTGATATTATAGCTTGTTTAGCTGTCAACCAACTCCCTCTCAGAGGTGACCACGATTCACTCCACAGCATGTCCGAGTCAGGCAGTGGGCTCTTCCTATCGCTGTTTGAGTATACGCTGCAGTACAAAGATGCACAGTTGGCCAACATAATGGAAAGCATTCCCCACACAGCGACATACACCTCTCACGACATGCACAATGCCATAATAGAACTAACAGCTGTTAATAGTCTCCGTCTCTACTATTTCTCTCCGAGTGCAACGATGAGGAAGCTGCCATCCTTAACCAGTGTGCCTTGCTCGTGATTTACCAGTGTCTGTGCTGCCACGCACACAATGTTTCAAAAGTGGTTTCTATGTTGCCCTTTATTTGTGTATGTATTTCCGATAAGTGTGCGTCTTTACGCAATGCTGTTGGCCTTGCTGTCTGATATATATTGTGCCGCAGGCCCGCAGCACATGGCGGTTTTGGGTGCCCTCCCATGAACAGCATATGCCCTCCCTTTAGATTTGTTCTGGCATTTTGACTGGGGGCAGCACAAGCGCCAATTTGGACGAAATGTCTTATAGTGTATTGTTGTTGTTGTTGTGGGTCGAAGGGTGCACGGCGGCCCTTATTACAGCAGGCAGCTGGGATACACACTCAAAGAAGGGCGGGGGTGATCTCAGGTCGCCTCACTATGGATAGAGAGAGGGGGGCGGCGGGTAAACTATCTCTATCAAATAAACACTTCTGATGTTTATAAAGTAGTAATGCAATTAGTACAATTAATCTCACGCCTCGAAATGCCACCACAATCATTCATACAATATAAATAGTTTTGCAGATATATTTTTTTCCTGGCCTGGGTTGTATGAAACAATAAAGAATTATTTAAAAACCAACTACGGCAAATTGGTATAGTCTTGACCTGTAGTTGACAGTGTTGGGAGAGGGGTACGCTATGCATTGATTCTCGGGTCGAAAATGTATACCTACGGTGATGGAGAAAAAAAGGCACAAGGCTTCAGGTGCCCAGTTTAGAAAGAAAAGGAAAGAAGACGGATGAAAGGTGCACCGCCCAGGGGCTATATCAGCTAGAACCGCCACTGGAGTGGAGGATATTAATGACCATTTTAGCAGCGGTGCACATACCCTGAATATGAGACCAGAGGACATTGGGATTGTCCTGGAAGGCCAACAGGTACTTACTGATGTGGACAAAATTGCATTAGCTGCTACCATGTTATTTGGACTAATGTATGTAATGAACCTGAACTACCCCCCTAAACTGAAGTGCATGTTCCAAGTGCTCCAGAACATTTGAAAGGAGCTAGAGGGCAACATGCTCTCCAAGAAAGCCCAAGCGTTTAAAAACAGACTATTTGAGTGAGCTGTTGCCATGGACCATGCACTTTTACAGCATTTATACTGAACATTCATCGATACAACTGTCTTGCACTTCCTTCGTTCATGCTTTTTGCTGTGTTTATTTGCACGTTTCAGAAGTGTGTGTTTTTTTCCTTGGGTCATCCATCCATCCATCCATCTTCTCCCGCTTATCCGTGGTCGGGTCGCGGGGGTAGCAGTTCCAGCAGAGAGCCCCAAACTTTCTTTTCCCTGGCGACATCAACCAGCTCTGACTGGGGGATCCCAAGGCGCTCCCAGGCCAGCGAAGAGATATAATCCCTCCACCTGGTCCTAGGTCTACCCCTTGGTCTCTTCCCAGCTGGACGTGCCTGGAACACCTCCCTAGGGAGGCGCCCAGGTGGCATCCTAACTAGGTGCCCGAACCACCTCAACTGGCTTCTTTCGACGCGAAGGAGGAGCGGCTCAACTCCGAGTCCCTCCTTGATGACCGAACTTCTCACCTTATCTCTAAGGGAGACACCAGCCACCCGGCGGAGGAAACCCATCTCGGCCGCTTGTATCCGCGATCTCGTTCTTTCGGTCATGACCCATCCTTCATGACCATAGGTAAGGGTAGGAACGAAAATGGCCCGGTAGACAGAGAGCTTTGCCTTCTGACTCAGCTCCCTTTTCGTCACAACGGTGCGGTAAAGCGACTGCAGTACCGCTCCCGCTGCTCCGATTCTCCGGCCCATCTCACGCTCCATTGTTCCCTCACTCGAGAACAAGACCCCGAGATACTTGAACTCCTTCACTTGGGGTAAGGACTCATTCCCTACTTGGAGTGGACAGTCCATTGGTTTCCTGCTGAGAACCATGGCCTCAGATTTGGAGGTGCTGATCCTCATCCCAGCCGCTTCACACTCGGTTGCGAACCGATCCAGTGAGTGCTGAAGGTCGCAGACCGATGAAGCCATCAGAACCACATCATCTGCAAAAAGCAGTGGTGCAATCCTTACTCCACCGAACTGCAGACCCCCCCCCCCACGACTACGCCTCGAAATCCGATCCATGTATATTACAAACAGGATTGGTGACAAAGCGCAGCCCTGGCGGAGGCCAACCCTCACCGGAAATGGGTCCGACTTACTGCCGAGGACCCGGACACAGCTCTCGCTTTGGGAGTACAGAGATTGGATGGCCCTGAGTAGAGACCCCCTCACCCCATACTCCCGCAGCACCTCCCACAGTAACTCCCTGGGAACCCGGTCATACGCCTTCTCCAAGTCTACAAAACACATGTAGACCGGATAAGCGTACTCCCAGGCCCCCTCCAGGATCCTTGCGAGAGTAAAAAGCTGATCCGTCGTTCCACGACCAGGACGGAATCCGCATTGTTCCTCCTCAATCTGAGGTTCGACAATCGGCCTGACCCTCCTTTCAAGTACCTTGGAGTAAACTTTCCCGGGGAGGCTGAGTAGTGTGATGCCTCTGTAATTGGCACACACCCTCTGATCCCCCTTTTTGAAAAGGGGGACCACCACCCCGGTCTGCCACTCCTTTGGTACTGTTTCCGACTTCCACGCAACGTTGATGAGACGTGTCAACCATGACAGTCCCTCAACACCCAGAGCCTTCAGCATTTCCGGGCGGATCTCATCCACCCCCGGAGCTTTGCCACTGTGGAGTTGTTTAACGACCTCAGTGACCTCCCACCGGGAGATTGGTGTTGATCCCCCGTCATACTCCAGCTCTGCCTCTAACATAGAGGGCAGAGTTGTCGGGTTCAGGAGTTCCTCAAAGTGTTCCATCCAACGCCCTAACACTCCATCAGTTGAGGTCAACAACGTCCCAACCTTACTGTACAGAGCTTGGATGGTTCCCTGCTTCCCCCTCCTGAGGTGTCGGACAGTTTTCCAGAACTGGGTCATGTGTTTCAGAATGTACCACTTGCATCAAAGTGCGATGTCAGATTTGCAGTAGTGTCTTTATCTAATTGCGCTACTTCAAAATGTCAGTTTTTCCCCCACATTAGACTGTTGGGGTGTTTTTATTTGTAATACTTTCTTTACTGCATATGTGATGAGAAACCAGGCCATTATTATACTTTAATGTATTTTTACAAAGCAATGCCATTGCTTTCTTGTATTAAAGTGCCTTTTCATATATTAGGAGATTACTATTTAAATAATGGATTTGCAAGAACATCTCCTTTTTTTTCTGCTAGGATTTGGCATTTTTTGTTAATTGTTTACTATGAAATATAATTGTTTGCCATTTGGCACAATAAACCTTTATTTTTGTCGGGAGAATAGTTTCCTTTAAGCTTCCTTGCTGTGTTCTAACACAATAATGTATGTATACATGCATCACACATGTTTTTTATTTATTCTATTTCTTTATTTTAAATGTATTTATTAATTCTCCTGGCAGAGTTTAGGCTGCATTATGGAAAAAACAAAAGCTCATATGGATGTGTAGTTGGTTAATTTAAGAATACATGAATGTTGTTCAAAGAAATGTGTTTGTCTATTGACTATTTAAAAAAAAATGTTATGATAAATGCTGTAGATAAGAGATTAGGATGGATCCTGGAGAAGAATGTACGAAATGCCTCTATTTACATCAAATAAATAATCTTATGTTTACCTTGAGCAGGCTAGGTAGATTAAACAGAAAACCATAGCATGTAGTTTAAACAAAACATTAGTGTGGCTTTAACAAGTACAAATTAAAAGTACACATGATTTTAATATGTGCAACCAATGTACATATATTTTTTCATGTAAATCCAACAGACTTTTTCCAGTGGAGCTTAAATAAAGAAATCATGTTGCTTTAACAGGTACAAATTAAATACACTGAGCATATTAAAATCCTAAAATGAACATTAAAAAATCATGTTGGTTAAACATAGGGTAAATGAATATACCTAATATTAAAGGAAATATTCAAATGAACATAAACATTTCATGTTTCTTTGACTTAAAATAGTTGTGTGTCTTTAACATAATGTTTTTAATATGTGTAACCAACAGCCTTTTTTTTCAGTGTATGTTGACGTTGACTGCACATAAAAATCATGCCCTCGTGGGGTTTCACTCGTGATTGGCTGCAAATGAGGGAGACATATAATTGGCTACGGATGTTTTCCTGTTCAAACTAATGCCTTTGTGAAGTGAGCAACATTAGGGGAGTCTCACAAAACCCACACGAATGGGTTCACAACATGAAAAAAGGGTTAGATACAAATTGCAAACACTTTTAAATACATATGGTTGATTTATATTACATTGATACAAATCAATAAATATGTATGTGTGGATCTATAATATTTATGACATTTATTTATGTGGATTATTTTTTAATTTGTATAAAACGATAATTATTTGTGCATTGAAAGATATTTTGTGGATAGAGACATTTAAACAGGGTATATGCAGGAATCCTGAAGTCAAATGTAATACATTTTAAGACCTTTTTTAAGACCCTTTCCATACATTTTAAGACCTCATCGCCACTTGGAGTTTTAACCGGTTACATTGACTACATACAGTATTGATTGTCCTTCCTCCTTATCTTCCAACCATTTGGACGCAAACTTGCATTTCCCCATAACGATGTTGTTTAACAACCGGCGTAAACGGACCTTCGCGCGCTATCAAGCAGTGAGCGTGCGATGTCCTGTTCAGATGACGTCAAATCCAACGGGATGCCATCAATAAACTACACAGAATCACACTACACACCTACGCCATGATTACATTCAGGCAGACTGTAGAATACAACCTCTTTGGACAAGTTACACGCTACAAAATGTAATACCTTGGAAAATGCCGTTTAATACTTTTTAATAGCCTTAATCTTCTCTAAATTGATTTATCAACCTTTAATACTTTTTAAGACCCCGCGGACACCCTGTTAAATGTGTATTCATACACCTCTGTTTCCCCCCCACAGCTTGACTTACTGGTGGAGCCTGGTTTGGTACAGCATGGTGTCTTTGAAGTCAATGGTGTCGGCGTTGCAGCTGAACTTCACATAGTCACAAACTGCGCTGATACGTAATTCCAACTCCAACTGGGACCCCTCCACTACAGAGCAGCAGGGCTCAGGATCTGTCTTTTTCACCTGCGGGCAATAATATGCATGTTTTCTCAACTATAAATGTGAACGTTCTCTTCAACATCTCTTTTACAATCAGCATATTGACCTTATTCTTCCCAGTCTGCTGGGGAGATGCTGAAGCCGGCCTGGAAGAAGTCAGCCACTGCCCCGTCCTCTGTCGGTCGTCCCAGTCAGCCACCTGCTCTAGCGGCTGCTGGAACTCCACATGACTAACCTTGCATCTCATTGGCTGGCTGGTCAGAGTCACTGGCTGATTGGAGCAAAAGGTGACCACCACTTCCTTAGAACAACCAGCATGCAGGTGTCCAACCTGTAAGAAGAAGCGGATTGATTTTGATCACATGCAGCGACGTGTTATCTTAAATCGAATGCAACTGGTACCATCAAAGTTGGCGGATGAAGTAGAACAGATTTGCTGATGACATAGACCTCGTAGCCGGATCCAGGGAGGATGTAGCACAGTACCAATTGTATGGAGACAGCATGGACATTATAGTATGTATATATGGAGATTGGCTATTGCTACCAATCAGCTATGGAAACTATATAAAATAAGGGGGACTGCTGTGGCTCAGGTGTATAGTGCGCTTATCTGCAAATCAGGTTAAGTGTTTGGAAAAAAGTACCAAACACTTAAGCTCGGCTGACATATCAAATGCCGTACACTGAACAAAACACTCTGTGAAACAGGAGATATAAAGACTGGCAGGGTTTTTTGAATCGCTGATGGAAACTGCTTGACGGCGAAACTTACAGTGGTTTTTCGTCATGGAGACTGGAGTGTGTGTGGAGGTGGACTCCACACACACATATGCAATGTTCTGCACATAACAGTTTTTATGCAAAAATTAACAAAACCTTGTGAGTGTGTGCTTGAGAGAGACAGAGGGAGGAAGAAAGAGAGCGCATTTGTGTGCAAGTCTTGCGTCTGAACGAAGCAAATATGTGTAAAATAATTTCGGGGCTCTCATACAGAAGATCTTGTAACTTTTTTTTTTACATTGCCCTCGCCCCCTCCGAAAAAGGATGTAGATTATTGGCTTCCTCACTCCACTAGTTACACTTAACAAGAACGGCTCCGTAGCCAAGAGCATCATGCATGGTGCAGTTGAAGTAAAAAAAAGTGCAGGAAGGACAATAAAAGAATGACGGACAGACATAAAGAGGTACACGGGGAAAGCCGTGGTGGAATGAATGAGATTGGCGGAAGATCGGGATGTTTCCCCTCCTGTGGATTCAAACCGACTCCTGTACACAGCTGGATTCCTTCCTTCAATGCTTTACCTGTGGTGAAAAGCAGATGTGCGATCCTGCAGGAGGCCACTCGAACCTCACTGCCTGGCTGCTGTGGTTGCTCATGGTGAAGCTCTCTTGGTAGGGACTATCTACATGGCAGTCACCAAAATGCATAACACCTGTGGGAGAGAAATAGACTTGGTCAAAACATTTGGGATAAGGAACTAGCTTCAATGCTAATACATCACTTGTTCTCTCATCCTCCTTTCTTCTCTTACCTCCCTCATCATCTTCCTCTATTTCCTGCGATAACCTGCTGATGTTGTCAAGAGAGATGATTTCCTGGTAAGCTTCTCCAGTTATTTGTATTGTGGTATTGCTGTACTTGTTGTCCTCCACATGCAGTGACATCTTGGCCTTGACGATTAGGGGCTTGTCGGAGCAGAAGCCGACTTCAAACTCTGCCTGCTCTCTAACATTAAGCCTCAGGGTGGTTCTGTGCACCAGCTGATGCTCTGTGGAGGGGAAAGAAGTGTCACCAGTGAGACATATTGCGATGACCGCCTGTAGCATAGGAGAGAAGTCTACATATACAGTACTGTACAGTATGTAGAGCAGGGGTCTCAAACTCAAGGCCCGGGGGCCAAATCCGGCACGCGACTTCATTTTATGTGGCCCCGCAAGAGCTTGCAAAGAATATAATACGTTTATTATACGGTTACATGCCACTTTACAGAAGCAGGTTGCCCATAAACTACATGTCCCACAATGCATCTCGTTTTGTGACATGCACACTGAAGAGACTTGCAATTATTTGCCCTGGACTTCTGCTTTCAGACATAATTACAAAGTTATTATCCCATCCGATAATAATCCAATTCAGAGGCAATAATGTAATATAATACATTCTTTTATATTTATATTATATATTTATGTCGTTACAACCGGCCCTTTGAGTGCAACCTTTATGCGAATGTAGCCTGTGATGAAATTGAGTTTGACACCGCTGATGTAGAGCTAAAAAAAAAACAGTTTTAGCGCAAGAAGAAAAGTACCGATGTATATTATCAGGAGGAACAAATGGAGTCATATGTACGTTTGTTTGTATCTTGTTATAATGATTGTAAACCCAATTATTACATCACTTACAGTACTTGATTTCAGTAGTTTTATTATCAAATGTAATGTTGATGTTTTGTACACCTGTTGGTGGAGAATTATTAATGAATTAACATCAACATGTGACAAACGACACATTGCACCAAACCTCATTGCTTAGGGTTGGCGTGATCCTGTTTGTCAATGCAATGCACACAACAATGTTTTAAAATCATGAACACATACAGTACAAAACGGTGGCTTCCTTTAGAGCAGTGCTTCTCAAAGTGTGGTCCGCGGACCACTGGTGGTCCGTGAGCGCCCCCTAGTGTTCCGTGAGTATATTGGTAACATTTCACATTTGAAATAAATATATTTATTTAAGTTTTCCGCACTCTCGCGGGAATATCTCCGCAATGGAGCGAGCTTAAGTTTCACTTTTGATTGCATGATGTAGCCCAGATAAACACCTTCACCACACATGTGGCCACTTGTTTGTACCATTTTCAGGCTATTTGTAAAAAACGATGTGTTTTTGGATATTTGTGGAGTTAGGTGGTCCGCGAGTGTTTTTTTATTGGTTAAGTGGTCCTTGGTATGACAAAGTTTGAGAAACACTGCTTTAGAGCAATGTCTTATTATAATTAATGTACTATATATTATTGTTAGCACTTACAAGGAAGACACATTAGTGTAATAGAAAAATGATACCCCTGGTTGTGCTCAAGTGTTTTTGATGCAACTGTCCATTAATATTATAGGAATGCAATGCCAAACAGGGGAATACTCTTATCGGTGAATGCAATCAAAATGCTATGTCATTGGACTGAAGAAGGACATAGCAACACTAGACATACTGTAGGTATTAATAGCTCTAAGTATCTCCTAGTGCACTCCTAGTGAAAAAGTGTTGCTTGTTTGTTGGTGATAAAGCTTACTGCTGGCTCGTGCTTGTCTTGACCAGCCTTTAATTATGCTGCTGTAAACTTATACTGTCGGGGTACCTACACTTTTCAGCTTTTATTTTTCACATCTCATCTCCTAATTCTCTTTCTCTTGTCTTTATGCACTCATGTCCTCTCTATGGCTTGGCACCACGTCCCATAAATACATGTTACTTACTCAACATCTGCCGTCATTCGATAATGGGCGATATAAATAGAATTTATATAGAGTGGTTGTTTGTTGTACTGGACAATTGTATGCCATATTATTAATAATATGTGGTGGGAGTATATACAAAATGTATTCAATATAATGCTTAATTTTAAAACTAGACATTAGTTAATTTCGTTGACTAAAACTATGACGAAATATGTTCGTCAACGACCTTTTTTTTTCCATAACTAAAACGAGACGATGACAAGACGGCAGTAAACAATAACTGTAACGAAATCAACATGCAATATCGTTGACGAAAAGTGACGAGACGAAAATGTAGTTTACTATATAAAAACTATGCCAGCAGTTCCATTTACCCCCCCCCCCCCCCCGTCAGCGCGAGTGAGTGACGAGTTGTGTACAGACTTGACGGGTAATAATGGATTATGACGGAAATGTTACGACCCTGTCTGTCAAAATGACTGACAACGAAAAAGTATAAAGCCACCACTGCTTGGGAGAAAGAAACAATGTGATATTTGGGCCCATTTTCGCTACAATGAGGCGGAGAAAAAAAGCGAATGCATTGTTTCATCAGAAGGGAAGCAATGTGGCCATAACACAGCTGGTAAAAACACCACAAACCTGATACTCTCTGCAAAGCTGCTTTCTTAATCATTCAACCTGTGTTTTTCATCAAATAAGGACAAGATATAATCTTATTTATTTATATATACTAAAATGACAAATTATTGGTTTTGGCTAGACTAGTTTGACTGAAATGTTCTATATAATCTGATGACTAAAAAAGACTCAACAGTTTTCATTGACAAAAAGTAGACTAAAATAATGAGTTTTCTTTGACTAAAATGCTCAGACTTTTAGTCGACTAAATCTTGACTAAATAAAAACAGGATTAAGGTGAATAAATATGACTAAAACTAAAAAGGAAATTTAACACAGGACTAAGACTAAAACTAAATAAAAAAATAGCTGACGAAATTAACACTACCAGACATTGAGTGTATTGTAAAAATAAGGCCTTGAGATCAGCCAGAAATAGAGAGGCCTTATAGGGAAGAGACAGACGCTGAGTTTCTATAAATAATCAAATCAGGAGACAGTTGGTCCATCTATGGGAACCTCTTTAGGTTTCAGAAAGAACCGGAGTAGTGAACTGAGGGTGTGTGGAGTCAGCAAAAAAGGCAATGCAATACTGAACAAGACACCATTAGAAGGTGCTTCTGTAGCAAAAGCTATTTTGAGGGGAAATTGGGGAAGGAATTCCCTCCCCCAAAATTCCAACCAATGGGACATGAGTTTGTAGAGTATAAGAGTGCATCACAACGACAGACTGGTTCCATTGCACAGCGCTCTGGATTTCTTTTGAAGATTCGGCTCATAAGTGTTTGAGTTAAAGTGCTTGTGAGGTGGTCATGATTTTCTCAACTGGCTCGGTGCAATACATTTCTGACTGTGAGAGGAGTTCTACACATTAGGGTTGTACCTGACTTGGTAGTGCCTTCAATCTGTGAGGGGTAGATGGAGCTGCAAGTGTTGCCAGGAGCAGCTTTGAGGGTGAACACTCCATGTTTATCCAGCATGTCAATCTGTACCTACATAACACACAGAGCAACAAAGCACCTTTAGCGACGAAAGTCCGCCCTTATGTCATGATTGAATCGATAATAAAATAAAAGGAATAGGCCTTTTCCCACCTGTGCTGGAACATTTCCGTCATTGAGCAGCACCAGGCGTCGGGTATGTCGCCGCCCTGCTGATACTCGTGTGAACTGCAGCCTCGGGCTCCCTTTACTAGTCCTTAGAGCCGGACGCACCACACACACACTGGGCATATTGCCCTCTCCCATTAGGTCAAACTCCAGCACCTTGTTCTTGACTGTAGGTGTCATTCTGGATCCAAAAGAGACAATTAATGGGTGGGCACATTTCCAGATTTCTTAGTGGATGTTTCAGACCATACTTAACATATGAGATTTAACAGCTTGATTAGTATCGTGTTATTAAATAGTGTTTAATATAATGGTAACAAGTACATTATGACTATGTACTGTAGCATTTACAAGCCCCGAGGAAGTAGGGCGGTGTTAAAGCAAATATTTCAAGTGGCCGAATGTTAATACTACAACTTCAGTGTCAGTCTGTGACGCCATTTCACCCCCAAAAATATGTTTTACCATTGACTTAAATTGGAAAAATCTCTACATTCAGAGGTGATATTCAAACAACTATACAGGAAACAAATAGACCATATAGTCATAAAAGACATATCATTTACATACTCTCTTTTCAAGACCGGGAAATGTGTGAAATGCTATACTTTCCAGACTATGTATAATGTAGGAACCCTGGCTGTGGTCAGCAATGACATTCTAACAGCATCAAGGCACCGTTCTTTACTATTTGACAGCTTTTTGTATATTATTATTTGTTTGTCTGTCTGTTTTTCCTTTGTGTTTCATTTTAGTAGCTCCGGTTTGTAGCAATATTTCAAATGTTGCTTTTTTAAATTGTCTTTCACAGTGAATTTTAGAATGATCACTTTTGACGACCTCTGATGTAACAACTGTATGCTATTGCAAAACCCAATAAACAAAGTTCAATAAAAAACAAATAGCAAAGAGAAGAAGCATACACAGTTGTAACTCGTGTACCTGCTGGTGACGTCCATCGTGGCCTCGAACACAGCGCTGTAGAGCTGCATGGCCTGAGGTGTGAAGGTGACCACGGCGAACACGTGGGACTGCTCAGGAATGCTCAGTGACGTAGCAGACAAATCAAAAACATCTGCTCCACGAGACGCCTGTGAGGAAATACAACGTGTGTTTGACATGCTAACAACCATCTTCCACAATCAGGTAAAGGGCATTTATCCACAATGCCTTACCTTAGCGCCAACGTATTTGATGGCCAAGCTGAGCGCACAGGGCACCTTGCTGTTGTTGGTGAGTTTGAAGCGGGCCTTGGCCGTGCGCCCGACCAGGACTTTGTTGAAAACAAACTTGTTCTCGTCCTGGACGTAAATTCCGTCAGCATTGCAGAACTGCTTTGAGGAGAGCTGACTGCTGTTGTTACACAGATGGTGCTCCTCAAAGATGGCAGCCATGTCCGACGATACACCTGGGAAACAAACCAAAAAGGACCAAAGAGAGTCCGATTAGTCAAAGGAAAAGCACTTGGTGAAGATGATAAAGCACTTGTATCCATAATGTAGCACATGTTGTACATTCTTAATACTATGTTCACATCGCTCTCACCTGGCTTGCAGACCTCAGCCAGCAGTTTGTAAGGAATGCCATCAGGGTGGTCTAAGGGGTCACGGTCACTGATGTCAATAAGCAGACCCTGGTTCCAGCTGCCAAGCTGATCAGAAACACATTCCACTGTCACCACCTGCTGAGACCCTGGATGCAAGCTGCCATTACAGGGGGACACGGAGAACAACCCCATGGTGAAGCGATTCTAGAGGGACACAAAAGCAGGGAGACAGATCAGAGTACTGGGAGAAAACGGACACAATCATTAACATTGATGGAAGGCTTTTCATACGTTTCTGTTGCTCTGCTATCTGAACATGAACATTGCATAAAAGAACATAACCAGTTGTGTTATATTCGGAATAAACATTGCTAACCTGAACCTCCAAACCGTTGTTAGCATCAGAGCACTCTTTTGTTTGTATTTATCTATCATAGAATTTGTATTATTTTGACAGGTTAGATTAACAGCGGCCTAATAACAAATGTGTTAGACAAGTTAGAATGCTGCTGTAAAACATGTTTCCCTACTCCTATATAAGAAGTAGACATAGTCAATATCATGTCATCTGTTGATGGGGACTGCAGCACAACGAGACACTGAATAAGGTATAACACATGCTGTCATGAAGAAGACTTGAAACTAGCAATTGAGACAATAAGCTCATGTTTACAAGTTTCCTAAAGTAATACATGAAGTGAGAAGTAGTTTCTGATAGACTTTATATAAAACTTATTTTGCTGCTCACTAGAAAGAAGGCAGGTTTGAAGCCATTACACATTAGCTTCACTTTTCAGAACCCGAGTTTGACATCTGGTTTTACTTTAGCAAATGTGTAAAGAACAGCAAAGAAGCTAACACCATGTGCGATCAGTCAATACAAAATATCATTATGACTGTTCATGGTTTTGTTTTGTTTGTTTGATTCATTTCAAAATGCATGGCCAGTCTAGATAGGAATAGGGGCAAGTGATAAAATAAGCTTTTTTGTGAAATTTGCTGTACATATATATAATATATCTTGAGAAAAAAAATCCCAAATATGTAGGAAAGATGGTAAGGACTTTTCCATGAGCCTAGAGCGTGTTCACACCAGCCTTGTATAGTCCGGTTGAATCGAGCCCTGGTGCATTTAGCCGCTTGGGGCGGTTCATTTGGGTCGGTGTGAACACAGTCCGAGACCTCTTAAACGCTCGCTTGCGAACTCTGGAGCGGTTCATTGCTGGTGTGAACGGAGTCCGCACCAAAACATAGGAAGCGTAGTATTTACGTGTCACAAGAACGCGGGTGTCTTCATTTCTTTAGTGAAAGAGTGAAGCAGAATGAAGTGTTGAACAGTGTCGTGTAAAGTAAAAACAACTATCAAACTAAAAACTATACATAAAAGTCAGAGCCATCTGCCGTCGGTGAAACCCCCTCCTTACTGCAGAACGTCTCTCATTATATGTGTTACTGTATAATGTTTTGTATCGCACGTTGTCTGATTATATAATCATATGCGCCATTGCTGTTGATATGCTCTCCAGATTAACAACAGCATGGAAATAACCTGCGGAGGCTCCATGGCGGAGGCTCCGTGGCGGAGGCGGAGGCGGAGGCTCCATGGCGGAGGGCTCCATGGCGGAGGGCTCCATGGCGGAGGGCTCCATGGCGGAGGCGGCTCCGGTAGAAATTGCCGGGATTTGCGTTGTTACCCCCTTAATGTCTGACCAATTGTTGAACAGCATTTCCGAGCACATGACTTGTGTTTAAAGTTTATAATCCGTTTGAATGTTGCCTGTGTGAACGCAAACCAAACCTTCTGAAACATGAAACAATGTAACAAACTGTCATCTGGTGCGCACCAGAGAAGCGGACTATTACTAACATTTAGAAAGAAATAAAGAGGACAGTCCAACAAAACAAAACCTGCATAAATAAACAGGCACTTTCATTGTTATCATTTACTTTCATTTCTCACCTGTGTAATACTCAAGTCTCTCTGAATGGACTCACGTCTCACTTTGCTAGTGGCACCAGTGACACCAGTGGCACCAGTGGCTCTCTCTGATTGGCTCTTCTTACCGGGACCCCTGAGATAAGTACACAGGGACACAAACCATCATTTATTTTGAACATCATTAGGAAAATGATATTGGAAAAGGACTATGAGAGTTTTTAGACATTCTGTCAGCCTTCCTTCTCAGTGGGTGAATAGGCAACTTGGAATGTGTTTCACCTCCACAACGTTTGACTTCATAGCACACTCCCTCCAGTCAAGGCAATGGAACATGTGCATGGATTGGCAACACAATAATGCGTTTGTATATTTGTAAGGGGTATTACACTCCAATATCAGATTTGTCACAAACAGATGGTTCAATGTGTTCGTACCTCATCAATAAACACTGAGCACCTGCACTGAGCTACTACTTTTACAATTGGCTTACTTTGAAATGTGGCATTTGGCATTTGAGAGCACATCTTCAGAAAACACAGTTCCATTCCAAGTGAGTTGTTCTGAAATAGTGTTAACCCTTGCGCCTCTGTGTACATGTGTCTGTGTCCGTTGTCTCGTCCTACCCTTGCTTCCCCGGCGAGGTGGCGTCTGCGATCACGCGGCATACACTGTAACGGGTCTCAAAGGCTCCGTTGTTCTCAATGGTGAAGCTCTCACTTTTCTTGTAGCCGTAGACCAGAGGACCAAAGTTGATGTCACAGGCAGGTGTGATCTTGTACCTAAAAACCCACACAGTCATTTATAATGTGTGTTTCGGCTTAGAAATCACCCTTGCAGACACAATGTAGGGCAACACATGTACTAACTGACTGATCAAAACTGATATCATATTGAGACCTTTTATTTAGAAACAATTATTACACAGCGATAAACTTTCAAAATAAAAGTTGTACATTTACAAGAAGAACATCTGAATTTCTCTTTCTAACTGACATTGTTCGAAGTGCTATAAGAAGACATTGCATATCTCGAAACATTTACAGTACATATGTTTGAGCTTGTGTTTGTATGCAGTCACAGGTGTTCCCATGTGACTTTAATCTTTCCTTCTTTTCAATAGAAATTCTAAAATATTAACAATAACAAATTATTATAAATCGTATGTCTTGATAATTTCAGTTAATTTGTTTGTTCTTATACATTTGTTAGTTTTTTGTTTTATAAAAGTCACCTTTTTAATAAAACATATCAGAATAATTTGTTCGAGTCAATGCAGTCTTTTGTCTGACTTGCTTACAAGAACAATTCATTACTAATAAATACAGCTCTGGACAAAATCAAGAGACCACTGAAGCATTATCAGCTGGTTTTAATATGTATAGGTATGTGTTTGAGTACAATTATTTTTATTATATAAACTACTGACAACATTTCTCTGTGTTGGAATTCTACAGACACTGGAATGGAATGGCTGCCATACAGGTAGAGATTCAGATTCAACAACCAATTGGAGTGGTCTCTAAAAATAAATCCAGAGATGTATTACTCAAAATAAAATGAATAAAGCCTTTACCTGGAGAAGACCGACTTGACTGAAATGTTGATGGTTAGTGTGGCGACGACTTCTCCATTCCCAATGTTGGGTTCAATCAACTGTAGAAGAAGAAACCCAAATCTGAGCATGAGTGAGAGACAGGAAATTGGGCACAACCCTTTTATCTTGTACTAAAAGTGTAAGGCTGTGTTCCAAAGAAAGCTATGTTACAAGATCATGCTTCAATGTGTAAAGTGAACCTTCCACATCTGTAGTCGTTAAGACTTCTTATTAAAGCTCTGACCTGGCAGAGCAGGATAGGCTGCTCCATCATTGAGATTTCTGTATTGGCTTTGCAGAGGATCTGCACTGTGGTGGGCTTCTCGTGGGGCATTAGAGTACCACTCGGAGGGGACAACGTGAAAATAGATTCCAGGTTTGGCTGGGGTGGGTCAGTCTGCTGAAGTGTTAACCTTGTGGAAAAAGAAGAATGCAAATAAACAACTGTACTAGTTTCATGGTGAGATGACATGTAGTAATATGAAACTGGGACTGATCATACACATTTAAGTAGCACTTTATACTGACTTGTAGGCTGTTTCATATTTCCCTTGGTTTTTCAGCCTGAGAGACTGTTTGCCCTCTTCAAAAACTTTGATGGTTCCAAAGTCAAGACAGCCATCTGCTACAGAAACAAAAGCAGTAGTATAGTTTTAAAAATAATGTATATTACATTATACTTTAAAAGGATTGACTAAACCAGGGGTGTCAAACTCAAGGCCTGGGGGCCACATTCGGCCCGCGACTTCATTTTATGTGGCCCCACAAGAGCTTACAAAGAATATAATATGTTTTTTATACGGTTACATGCTACAGAAGCACGTTGCCCATAAACTACATGTCCCACAATGCATCTCAAATATGACTTTTTTCTCAGAGTTTGCCTTTTTTTCTCAGAATTTGCCTTTTTTTCTTCAAAATATGCATTTTTTTCTTCAAAATATGCATTTTTTCATAGAATTCCTTTTTCTCAGAATTAGATTTTTATTTCAAAATGTCACCTCTATTTCTTTTTTCTCCAGAATTTGGTTTTTCTTTTTAAATCATTTTGGGACATACGCACTGAAAAGACTTGCAATTATTTGCCCTAGACTTCTGCTTTCAGACGTAGTTAATTATGAAGTTATTACCCTATCCGATGATAATCCAATGCAGAGGCAATGATGTAATATAATACATTATTTTATATATATGATATATTTATATATGTATTTTTATATAGTCTTTAAGTTACAACCGGCCCTTTGAGTGCAACCATAATGCTGATGTGGCCCGCGATGAAATTGAGTTTGACACCCCTGGACTAAACCATAAAAGTGGGTAATGTAGATGCATTCTGTTAAAATGGTTTAAATGGTAAGGAGTCCGCTTGTTCTTGCTCGTTTACATTGAAATGAAAACAATGTATTGAGCTGTGATGTACTAGATAGTTTTAATCTAGGATCCTGAGATCGACTGCTTTTGTCTTCAAGCCTCATATCTGGGGATTTGCAGTATTTTCAAAATGTTGAGGAGACATCACTTTCAGTCTTTTGATTATACCTCCCCATGTATTGAGTTTCTGTGACATTATGAGTGAGGTAAGTTGTGTCAGCTTTAGTAAAGTGTGTGTGTTAGCATGTGAATGCGCATGTAAGCAAGCTAGCATAAACAAACACTGCAGAGGTAAGCGTCATTGCCATTTTGTGTCATATTATTGTATACATATTGTTTGTTCTGCTATCTTTATACCCTAACCCTAATGTATCATATCAAGAAAGCACATATTAAGTTTGACCTGGACATGAAATGTAAGTTCTTCCAGTTTGTACCTGGTATGATTTCCAGAGCGACATCGTAGGCTTCAGCTGTGACCTGTATGTTTTCTGTTTGTACGACGCCTAAAATCTTCTCCACATCTGATACCTGACACAAAACAGACAGAGCATCTTTGACATTTGAAGGTGCTTTCCTAAATTGCGAATTGAGTGTAGTTTAATTCCATACTGTATTACAACATGAAGACTACCTCCAAACGTAGGATCTTCTTTATGTGGAGTGGCTTTTTGGCCCTGAAGTGCAAGCTCAGGAGGAAAGAGGAGTTCGCTGAGATGACGCCTTGATCCTGTGGCACACTGAACTCATCTCCTAACTCGTCCACACCCTGCAGCTTCCAAGACACCGGCAGGGCCGTCTTATTATGCAGCGTCACACTACAGCTGTTACGCCTTGAGAGAAGGGTGGAAGAAGGTTGGTTGGCAGAAAGAAAAGGGACATAGGGACAAACAGGTTAGTCTAAGAATTATGCTGTGTCCCAATTCAGATGTTTAGTACACTGCCATGTCGTGCACTGTTAACATTTATGAAGTGCATACATTTGTATGTATAGTATCATTGACTAAAAAAAAACTATAGCTAGCTAGCTGTCAACACACTTCCCCAGGAAGAGCGCCGGCCATTGAAGCACATTTCCGTAGTGACCAAACGGTGGTACTACACCGTGATGTCATTTGGGCCCAAAAATATATATTGGAAAAGAGACACCTCTAAATCAGTGTATCATTTTGTAGTTAAATAAACAACCCAGTATGAACACTTGTATAGCCCTTATTTGGTTTAAAAGTTGTAAAATTAGCTAAAAGCCAAATTCAGAGTTCTTTCTCTCTCCATTCATTAGACTGAGCCAAGAGTGCGATCTTGGAGGTGGGGCTCAATTGCACATGCTCTAAGGGCCCAGATACGGGTACTTTGTTTAATCAACAATTGCTACATTTTGGTTTCATGCACCACTGAGCATCTCTTATCAGGGGCGGACTGGCCATCGGGAATACCGGGAGTTTCCCCGGTGGGCCGGTGCTGTGTCTGGGCCGGAGGGCCAACACAAAAAAAAAAGTTTCAAAAAAAAAAAAAAAAAAAATCTTTTTTTTTTTGCCTAAATCCTACCGGCCCACATTTGTAAGTGTTCCGGCCACTCCCTTTTTTTTTTGTTGCTTACCTAAATCCTACCGGCCCACATTTGTAAGTGTTCCAGCCCAGCCCAGCCCAGTGGGGTGGGGTGTGGCCAGGGTTGGGTTGTAACGGAATACATGTAACGGCGTTACGTAATCAGAATACAAAAATCAAGTAACTGTATTCAGCTCGTGTTACATTTGAAAAACGAGTAATCTGATTACAGTTACTTTCGTAAACCTGAAGTGAATACATTTTGGATTACTTATTGGAATTATTGGTGGAAAGATTTCCTCACAACATGTAATATTCATTACTAAAGGTACAGCCTTGTCTGGTTTCTTGCTCAACGGCACCACGGCAGGGCAGGAGGTGAACTGGGACCTCTCCAAGTAGAAGTCCACACTCCAAATAGGTCTGGTCGGGGACTTGAACCGGCGATCCTACAGCTCACAGTCCAAGCCCCTACTGACTGCCATAGTCCCTAATTTTGCTCTCAAAGTGGACCAGATTGATGCATTTAACTTCGACATTTAAAAAAAAATCTTCCCGGGGGAACTTCCCCCCCGGACCCCCCTAGAGGAGGTACGGTCCATCACCTGCCCACACCCCCTGTTAAATTGTCTCACCCACATTGAGGATGCTTCGTACGTCGCCCATGTTTTATTCCATGTGTCAAGTCAGGCAAATTGGGTCAAAATGTTATTGCATCAATGATCTGTTAACATTAAAATCACTAAATATATGCCGTAACTATTTTTGCTCTAGGCAACTCAAGGGCTCAGGTAATGTGATTACTATATGAATAATTGTCCAAAATAACATTAAAGGCATAGGGTTTTTTGTTAAGTAACATACTTTCGTCGCCGGCCGGCCGATACATGGCGCGCATTAAGTGGGCCTGTCTGTCAATTAATCCCCGGGCCACTTTTTCCCCCCAGTCCGCCCCTGTCTCTTATAGGACTGAAGGTGTTAAAAATAGGAGTCGGGGACCCTATCGGAAAAGAGAAAGACGAAGAATAGGGTAATTGTGAAAAGAGCAAAGGATCATATAAATGATATATTACAATTGTGTGCACATGGTTTAGGTGTCCGGGACCCTAAGAAGTGTTAAAAATATAGGAGTCGGGGAACCCTATCGGAAAAGAGAAAAACGAAGAATAGGGCAAGAAATAAGTGTAAAGAGCAAAGGATCATATCTTAAACTGCACTGTAACTTTTCTTGATGTATTTTTTCTTTTTTACTGTATTTTATTATCTTTGTTTTTTAATGACATTTTTTTTTAAAAGCACTTTGAAATGTCTTGTGTTGAAAGGTGCTATATAAATAAACGTGCCATGCTTTGCCTTGAAGGGGACCAATCCTTATGTACATTCCATGTATCTTTCACATTCATGCTCAAAGTGCATTATGCCATATTGCATTCTGGGAGGCAATCATGCAGAGAATAGCAATGTATGTACAGAAGTATGCGTTTTGAGGTTGTTTTAGTTCATGTATTGACTTTATCGTTCTGCTTCTGTCTTTGGACTGGTATCGCATGTCCTTTGTGAAAAATACTTGTCAAGCTACTTTAGAAGAACACTGTGGAATCCATCCCTGCATTCTATAGGTTGTTACCTGTGCAGCATCGTCCTGTTACAGTGCAAGTGCTTGCTTTCCAGCTCCAGCTCCGGCCGCACGCCCCAGCAGGAGATGTTGATGATGACAGGCTCTGGATTGTCTTTGATTTGGCAAATTATACTGTCCTTCATTTGTCCAATGTGTGTTGGGTAGGCCCACACTGTCAATTCCTAGCAAGACAAAAGTAACATTTCCACAGGAACATTTAATTAATTAACAACAAAATACTCCTTATGCTTT
This sequence comes from Pseudochaenichthys georgianus, assembly GCF_902827115.2. NCBI lineage: Eukaryota > Metazoa > Chordata > Actinopteri > Perciformes > Channichthyidae > Pseudochaenichthys > Pseudochaenichthys georgianus. The sequence continues at coordinate 10,781,045 of NC_047508.1, forward strand.
TTGTGGTAACACATTATCACTCAGGTAAGATCTGGGGGGGTACCTGTTTCTGGTCAGGTTTCAGAGTCATGTTCGGGGGGTGCAGCAGATATGTGGCAGCCTGGGTGTCGTGCTGGAAATTGAACTGGACCTCAGCCTCCAGGCCTGAAGTGTTGTGAATCACTAGTCTCTCTGTGTTCTCAGGGTACCTACTGTCCTTGTATCTACACACACAGAGACACATTTCAATATGTTAGCATCCATTGAAAGATGGATCCAAACACTAAGCCATTCACTACCACTCACCTGTCTCTGGTCTTTCCACAGAGTAACGGTCCGAACTCAAAGCACCCAGGTTTGATTGCGTACGTCTTTTCGAGCCCCTTTTCCATTTGTGATACCTTCTTACTGAAAGCAAAAAGAGTCCTGGGGAAAGCATAGATGATAACTGTGAGTTCTTGCAGTCAACAATAACTTGAGTTTTGTAATTTATGACATCAAAGAAGTAATGTTTTTCAGGTAGGTTTTCTGTTTTTCCTTTTTACTGGAAAACTACTGGTCCAATGTTCATGTACCCTGTGTGAGGGTCCACAGTACTGCCTCGCTGTTTCCCCTGCGTGTCTGTCTCTCTGTGGGTGTGTGTGTCTGTCTCTCTGTGGGTGTGTGTGTCTGTCTCAGCGTCGCTGACCTACTTTTGGATTCCCACCTCTCCAGCTGCTGCTCCTTTCACTGATTGCCACTACTCACCTGCACCTGTATAAAAGCCCTTTGCACCTGACTAATTGTTTCTTTACCCGGTCGGATCACCCACCAACTCAACAGCCTGCCACCACCGTGTTTTCACCTCAGCTCCACACCTCTTGGCTCGCTTTCCCTGCTCCCTGGACTCCCCCTGGACTCCCCCTGGATCCCCCAGTCCACCTGTTCCCTTCCTCACCACCCCAACTCCAACATGTGTGCAATAAAGGTCTCTGTCTCCTGTCTCAGTGTTTGCATCGTGGGTTCAGCCTAGTGAGCATAACACCGTGTTACATGGGGGCGGTGTTTCCCAAGAAAAGAAATGCAGATCCAGATTATGTTTTACTTTTATTGACATTGCGAGACAGAGCATTTGTGCTGCATTTATGTGGCGTACCAACAAATGTGTTCGAATTTGAACTCAAGCCAGAAATTATATTTTTTTGTAGGGGCTATTTATTTTTTTAAATCATCCCTAAAAGCCTACAAACAAACTGAAGTACAAAATAATCGCAACTGGTGTCAACTCACCTCTGAATTCTGTTATGATTTATAATTAAATGGTTTTTTTGTGGTATCTATTTGTATCTGTAATAACCCTCTCTTCTTTCCCTTCCCCTTTGTTTACCGTAATACTGCATTAAGTAATTAAACATTGCTGACTGACGTGTGGTCTTTGCAGATGGAGGGATAGGTGCACGTCCCTGTGCAGAGCAGCTGGTAGAGTCTCTGGGTCCCCAGCAGCTCAAAGTTGAAGGTCTGTTTAAACGTCTCTGGGGATTCGGAGTAAAACCAGATCCTCAGAACCACCTCACTGTTGGCTGGGACAACCCAGCGGAAATGCGTCAGGCTACACAAAAAAAAATACAAACAGTTAGTTAAAGAACACAAAGTAAAGAAACAGAATGTGTTTTCATTCGGAGAGTCGGTGAGTATTTGCCTCTGGCTGCGTTTCAGCTCTAAGTATCCTTGGTGGAGGCCTTGCTCGGTGCAGTCCAGTGAGCCGCGTGCAGATGTGCGAGAATTGACCGGGACCTTTGTTTTTGTCTTGGCTGAATTTTGTCTCTTGATCTTTTGACTCTTTTTGTCCTTTGTTCCTGCACTCTCCTTAGTGCTGCTTTTGCTGCGACCTTTGGAATATGTTGACTCTTCCTTTAAAGTGCACCACAAAAAAAAAAAATCTGAATATTTATATATGTTTTAACAATAGTTTGTACTTTTGATGTATTGACTGTTATGACTTTGCATCATGTGTGACATTATCAAGATGATTGGTAGCTTGTAATTCACAGCACTATTTTTTTTGTTGGTTCCTGACATAAAAGGATGTGTGCTTCGGACAAGATGGACACTTCCAAGTTGTTACATTGTGCACTTTGTTTATTCATATGATGTATATGTACGGTTACCTTTAGAACGGATGCTTGTAAATCTTCCTCTGAGTCTTTCTTCTCCTCATCCTGTTCCTCCTGCCCTGAGGGAACCAGGAAGGTGAAAGGGCTGCAGGTGACTTGACTCATAGATTGCTCTCTGCTTTTGGGAAAAGGAACCACAGAGAAAGTGGCGGGGGGAGGGATGGGTGGGCCGCTGGGTCCCAACCCCAGATCATCCAAAACCTAACCATTCAAAAGGAGAAATAAAACCATGAGGCAAAGTAATAAACTATTAAAAAGAAGCTGTAACTTATACTAGAACAGAAAGAGAACACTACCTGGACCAGCTGAGGCAGGGTGCTGCCTTTGAGCAGCTCAGTGGCACTCGGAGAGTCTTTGCCCGTTACATTCAGCACGATGTGAGGGATGATTTCCTCTGGGTACACCTTGTCTGCTTCAGCTGGTGCAGCTATTTGACTTGGTATCGGAGACATCATCTTGCTGTGGGCCTTCTTGTTCTTCCTGGCAACAGGGGTCTGTGCACACATGGGGGAAGAGTGATCAGGTGTCCCGCAATTTGACATAATGTCCCACATTTGATTGATACAGTAGATGCCCCTCTACAACTTTTAACCAATGGGTCTGTAGAAAGGAAGAGAGAGGTTTATACGATATACTTTATTGTCACTGTAAGTAAATTAGCTTTGGACTCTGTTACTTGCCAGGCAGGCTGTACTTGTTTAGTCTTCCTTCCCTCCTGGGGGGTATACTACGAAGCAGGATGTTCTCTTAGCCGGCTAAATTCAGGGAAAACTCCGGCTTTCCGGTCCTACGAAGCTGGTTCTCTTTTTAGCAGGCTAGATCTCCATGGTAACTTATGCTTAGCGGCTAACCTGGTCGGGACCAGGTTAGGTTGCAGGCTAAGAGCTCAACTCAGTGAAAGCACCGCCTGCTGACCAATCAGAGCTCAGTGTGCGGAGTTTAAAGCGATCAAGTCATATTACAGGAGAAAGGAAATACAGAAAAACTGCCGTCGCAGGAAAGACGGCCGGCAAAAATCACCGACTGTGTGAACGTGAACATTAATAGAATATCACCTCCATCTTCAGAGCAATCTGACTATTATAACATTAGCGTTAAGAAAGCTTACTTACATATCTGCCACAACATAAGTAACCGGATCAGAGTACATTAAGTACAGTCCGCGGCATATCACTTCATAATGTATCATATCTCTCCTTATCTGAGTCAGCTGAGCCGTATCTGGCCGTGCAACACTCACAGCGTCACATACTGTATGCAGAAGTATTATTTTAAGCAACACATTAAGTTGACGAAACACTCGAGACAAATGTAATTAAAGTCAGATCGTGTTTTAGACGGGCAGTGATATCATAAACCTGTTAATGTACGCATTCAAACACGTGTTCTGTTCCAGCTGTATTCACCTTGCAGGTGCAGCTCTGTGGCTTTTATCCTGGATAAAGTGTTTAAGTCATGGATGTTTAAAGTTTAACTTCTTCATTTTTGACTAGTATTAAAGTTCACTTTTCATTCAGGAAGTATGACGCTGCGCTGTCAGTGCGCTTCTCCATGTTTGTAATTGGTCGAATGCTCCAAATACCACCCCTTTCATGTGAACGCGCACCTAACTAGATAGGACACGGCTGGCTTGAGCGATCCACTTGATAACCAGCGTCGTAGTACAGTTTAGCGAGAGCGCGTATGTTTTGGATTAGGCCAACCGGCTAACTCAAACATATCCAGGTTAGGTTGAACCAGGTTCGTAGTACAGGCCCCTGGTTTTGTTATATGTATTTATTTTGTTTGGCAAAAATCTCCTTTGTCTCCTCCTCCTCCTCCTCCTCCTCCTCCTCCTCCTCCTCCTCCTCACTTAAAGAGCATTTGTGGTCAGTATTCTTGTTTGTAAAAAGAATAAACATGTGTTAACGTTTACGCTGACTCCCTCGTGTATTGGTTGTTGTGTGTTACTGTCTCCAGGTCCCCTAGACCTTAGTGAGGACGTAACAGACTATGTCCTGCAGTTCCGCATACATGTACATATACAAACATAATAAACATTCAAATACATACACATATCATCACTCATACACCGTTTGAGTGACAAACACATTACGCAGACACACCTACTGACAATGGTGACCTATTGCACAACCCTCATGGCCAACATTTCAAAGTACATTACATCACATGTACGTGTTAAGAAGCTGGAATGAGTTCTTATTGCTGGTCAGCCTGCTCTTGGGAACCCTGAATCTTCTACAACAGGGGTGTCAAACTCAAGGCCCGGGGGCCACATTCGGCCCGATGCTTCATTTTATGTGGCCCCACAAGAGCTTGCAAAGAATATAATATGTTTATTATACGGTTACATGCTACAGAAGCACGTTGCCCATAAACTACATGTCCCACAATGCATCTCAGATATGACTTTTTCCTCAGAATTTGCCTTTTTTTATCCATTTTTTCATAGAATTCCTTTTTCTCAGAATTAGATTTTTATTTCAAAATGTCACTTCTATTTATTTTTTCTCCAGAATTTGGCTTTTCTTTTTAAATCATTTTGGGACATACGCACTGAAAATACTTCAGAATGATTTGCCCTAGACTTCCGCTTTCAGATGTAGTTAATTATGAAGTTATTACCCTATCCGATGATAATCCAATGCAGAGGCAATGATGTAATATAATACATTATTTTATATATATGATATATTTATATATGTATTTTTATATAGTCTTAAAGTTACAACCGGCCCTTTGAGTGCAACCATAATGCTAATGTGGCCCGCGATGAAATTGAGTTTGACACCCCTGTTCTACAAGAAGGTAGGAGCTGGAACTCTGGGTGGTACGTGTCGTGCCTGTCTGATAACGGACTGCTCATAGATGTTTTGGAGAGATGGATGTTTTTTGACCTCCATAATGTTCAAAGCAGTCTGTACCAGGCGAACGATCTGTGACTTTGACTGCACTGTCAACGTACCATACCAGGCAGTGATACCATACCTAAGGATGCTCTCCAACACTGCATGATAGAACAGCAACATGAACTTCTGCTCGACTCCGAAAGCCCAGAGTCTACGCAAGAAATACAACCGCTGTTGAAGTGTAGAGCACAGACCTTTAACATGCACCCTCCAGCTGAGTGTACTATCTATATGGACACCAAGGTACTGACCTGAGCTATGGGTTCATGGTGGATAACCACCGGCTTAAGGTCGCCCACCGCCTTTGGCTCCCTCACCATCTCCTTCACATTCAGCACAAGATGGTTAAAATCACACGATTGCACAAATGTCTCTATTTCAGAGTGAACTGGAATCATTGTGAGTTTGCCAAAGAGCAAAACAAAATGTCTGCAGTATTTGGAAGTACAAAGAAAATCCTTATGCTTTTAGTCGAGCCCTTCTGATGCTAACTTCTGGGTCAGCATACACACATATGTCTGTATTGAAGCATACTGTAATAGACTAAACTAAACAGCCAACTCACATGTTTCTCTGCTGCGACGTCCGACGACAGAGGGGCTTCTTCAGTGGGGAGCGGGAGCAGCAGCAAGCTCTGGGCTCGGTCCCAGTGCTGCAGGATGTGCTCCACCTGCTCCTGGACCTTCTCATACGCACTAAACTGAGACTGCAGCTCATCCTCTACAGACTGAATAGGGAGGAGAATAGAAATAGCAAGGGTATTTCTAAAGATTAAACAGCATTTACAAATATTTAGGGCATTTATAACATCTAAATACTTCTTCCAGTTCTGCCCATTATTTCTGTGATTATCTTAAAGAAAGTAATAAACTCACGGTGTCTCCCTTTGGCTTGTCCACAGGTTTAGGACTCTCTGCTTGTAATCGCTTGGCTTCTTCTGTCTTCTTAGGTGAAGGATCAGCCTCTTTGCTTTGATGCACTAGTATTAGGAAAGAGGAGCAATTATAATACATAGATATGATAACACGCACTACCTAGTTATTATGATCTTGACTATAAGTGGAATGGGCTATATGTTGTGAAAAATCTTAATTAGAATACAAAAAAATAATGTGAATACAAATCCTAGATCACTGCTGCCGTCGTTTTGAGTTATGTTCCTGCCGCCGCAGATCTAGCCGGTGCTTTGCAGTTGAAAGGACTATTTTTCCTTAGCGGAAGCAATACGATTATGTCCCCAATAAGTGTTTTAATGTAATTGTTTGACATCAATATTGTGAGTCAATTTGGCAGTTTTTGTATTTTGTAAATAGCTGTGTAATAAGCAGGACACTGTTTCAGCGACGCTGGACATTGATGATAAAAGATATCCCCAACGTATGGTTATTCATTAGTTAGACAACAGGATATCAGGAGTCCATCTTGTGTTTAGAGAGCTTTCGTGTTTGTTTATAAAAGTGTAAGCCTTGTAAGCAAGCTGTGAGCTTAAACTATTCTGGATTCCTTCAATGTGCTGGCACCTTCATTTAGTTGAGGTTGCTCTTTTGCCTCCACCAGCATCTCCTTAGACATCAGAGGAACATCCATCAGGGTCGACTGGAGAAAACAATGGAATAGAATATTGGAATACTAACCGATTGGCAAACAGTGTATGTGAGTGTGTGGAATCTGGTTGAGACGTACAGGATACAGTTAATCACTGAAGGTGGTGTATACTGACCTCCTTTCCACCAGGCACTTTATTATCTCGCTCTCCCACCTTTTTATTTTTCTTCGACTCTTTTTCTTCTTTCAGCCTCTTCATCTCTGCAGTGTCCGCACTCTGAGATCCAATCACAAACATACAGTAGGCCTACTTAATATGAAATGTCATTAGACTATAAATACAGATATCAGAGAGAGAACAAAATACATGTTCAAGGTAAGCCTCCCAGCTCTTATTATCCTGCACTGAACAGATAACCTAACATTAGGGATGTGTATCGTTAAGGTTTAAACGGTACTACTGCTTCTATCGATAACGCTTATCGATCCGGTCTTTTAACGGTACTCTTATCGGTTCTTTTGAACAAAAAAAAAGGTAAATTAACTAAACAAATTGTAAATAATGTGAACTTACAGAACTGTAAAAAACAAACAAAAAACAAGTATTTACTGCAAAAATACAGTGGTACAGAGCAGACAGGTGGGGCAGACAGGGACGCTGCAACGGTTCTTCTGGAGGAAGATTGAGGTATACAATAAACATAACACACCTGACGTGGAAACGTTACTCGTGGATGGGGCTACAGAGCCACTAGAAAGACAGTCGGAAACGGTGCATTCCTCCGTCTGAATGTGGTGCACTTACATGCTAAACTCTTATTGCACCTTTGGCAACGAGCATTGTCCACATCGAGACACGTAACATTTAACCACACTTCGGAGCGCTTTCTCTCCGCCATCTCCGCCGTGTGTGTGTGTGTGTTGCTGCACGTAGCAGACACACACAGGCAGGAGAGAGAGATCTCTCGTCTGGATTGGAAAGATCGAAAATGCATCATAGGTGCATTTTGTAGTCTTATTGCATATTACAAACGCAGTTGGCGACACTAAAACTGCAATATAATATTTATGTAGCAATAATACATATGACATATATTTTTTAAATGTCTCCAGTACCGATAAAAAGACCGATAACGTTGGAGCTTAACGTTACCACAGTCTTTAATGATTCCGCCACGGGCCCCTTTAGTACCGGGGCTCGGTACCCATCCCTAGCTGGAATAGGATGCAGTGTGGGTTGAATGTACTGAGAAGGAAACCTACCTTCTCTCTGTCCATCTTGTCTGCGGGTTGGGGAGACTCTGTGTTTAATGCTTTGGTTTCTTCTGTCTGCTTTTGTAAATCCTCCGCCTCTTTGCTTTGATACACTGTAGTACAGAAAAGGACCATATTTCAGCGATACCAGATTGCAGATATTGAACAATGAAAGTATCTAGCATGAAACAAAAAGGGATTCTGTGCAGTGGCTTTCACCTTCATTCAGATGATCTCTGGCATCAACCAGGGATTCTTTTGAGTTGTTACTGGGAGACATTGTGTTCCCATTCAACCCATCTGTTGACTGGAGAGGAAATAAAACAAATAATTCAAGCGATCGGCGATTGGTATTTCATATTCTGTGAGGAGTGATTATATTGAACATGTATACAGACCTGCTTTCCTTCCAGCAGGCTCTTCTTCCTCGACGTTTCTTTAACATCCTTCTTTCCACCCTTTTTGCTCTTCTTCTTCAACTCTTCGTCTCTCAACCTTTTCATCTCCTCCTGTTGCCTCTGTTCTTCCTCCTCCTTCAGCATATGATCCAGCTCCCTTACACACAGGCACACAAAGACACGTTTATGGTGTGATTATGACTATTTAGTCAAAGCTGCGTCTAAAACGGGTCCTTAACAGTTAGATCATTGTGAGCTAGACTCTAGAGGGGGCATGGAAGCTGGAGGAGATTCTTAAGATGAAGAGACGAGTCTTGAGATCTTATTTCCTGCAATATTTCAAAACTTCATGAAAATATCATATTGCTTTTTGTCGAGGGGGCCCGTGCCATGACATGTTCCAGCTCTGATTACTTAAACACGTTATGACTGCACCGGTCTCTGTGTTGGGCTGTCTTCCAGTACCTGACTTTCTGCTGTCTGCGGTTCTCTGTGTGCTGCCGGACAATTTGCTCCTTGTCTTCCTCTGGCAGAGCATCATACTCCTCCTCATCCAGCTCCTGCAGCCACTGCTCCTTCCTGTCAGATGTCTCTTTCTGCAGAGCCTCTGAAGGACACACACAGACACTTCCACATATATTCTATATTGCCACAAACCGTTCTAAATAGAACATAATTACACAATAACTCTCTGTTCTCCGCAAAATAATTTGGGACTTTTCTTACCCTCAGTTTCTCTCTGTGCTCTCACCCGGGCCTGCAGGGCAGTGTAGGAGTCTGCCAGGTTGACTGCGTAGATGTGTTTGCGGTTATTGAGAGCCTTCAGAACAGCCTGCAGCGTGTTGGCTGCTGACTGAGTGTATACAGACTCCAGGCCGTCCATTACGATGCCACGGTGACAGTCGCTCAGCTGTTATCACCACAGCAATGACAATGAGAAGAACAAGAGAACAAACATGAGATTACACAAGGCACATACAAATAAAACCCTGCCTGTTGTAGGTATAACACACAATACATACCTGATATGTTCAGAAATAGCTGTGAGCTATTTTGTATGTGTTTAAGTATCATGTTTTAAAAACAGTCAACTTACCTGAAATCTTTCTGCAAGGATATCAACCAGTAGCTGTTCAGGCAGGAGATTGCAGAGTGTGGTCACATCTCCCCCCTGAAGCAACACCACACAGATATTTCATTGAATTACATTTAAACAAAGTATTTACAATGGTATACAGTATAATACTTTTGTACCTGAACTTAAAATAGCTTAGTTTAATTCCCTCAATTTACAGAGGAAAACATTTTCACACTTATTTTAAAAGGACCAAACCAGGACTACATGAGTTAAAGGTAACATAAGTGACACTAGAACAAAGCAGAGCATTGGAGAACATGTACCAGACAAAGGGCAAAGTGGGTGTTTTCAGTCTCCTGAGGAGCCTTGGAGTCATGTTGACTGCAGCTGTCCTCGCTGTTTTCCACAGTATCAAGTGCAGCTGGAGCTGCCTGTGGATCTGGGACAGAGGCTAGAAGGTGTGCTGCAGACAGAAGCAAAGGCAGATGGAAATATTTAGTTTCACTGTTATTTGGCAATCGAGACAGAAGGCTATGCTCTTCTGCAGAAGTGTCCTGTGTGACTATCAAGGATTTGTAATGATTACAAGCACAATGCTGATAAGTCTTTGACTGAGCCATCGTGTGAAGCGCTTTGTGATTCAACGCTTTGTTTAAGGACATTGGCAGTATGGAAACATTGGCTGCCATCGGAAGCCACTTATCTATAATAGGAATAATTAATAACTACATTTGTAGATCTTGTACATAAAATGCTCTTCCAAGCAGTTTATAAAGATGTGGGGGCCTTTTTTTGACTATACAAACAAAAATGCATTCCCGTAAATCGTGTACTTAGATCCCATTTTCTTGTTTACATTTGTTATTAATTTATTTGTATTTAGACGTAAAGGATGATGTGTTTATGTTTTTAATGTGAAGTATGACAAAGCTGACTGTTTCTGTTATTTTCTCCAAAGCGCTTATCATTGCTGTCAATGAACAGAGTTCATATCAACAAAAACACTAACAAAGAAATAGATAAGTAAATAAAAACAAACAGCAGCTACAAGTGTTTTACATTGTAAACTTGAAATACCTGCCTGAACTAACTCGAGACTACTGAAATGTCATAAAACAAATACATAATGATCAAAAAGGTATTGGTTTTTCACTGCCTGCACAATCTACTCTTCTTACCAGCCTCCTCTGCCTTCTTCTCAGCATACTCTTCAACAGCTTGATCGTGGAGTCGTCTTGCGGTCAGGCTAACAGGAGAGGTGCCGTTCAGGAGCATCGCTGTCACCACGGCATCAACACTCAGGCTCGCCCCTCCGTAGTGACGGGCCAGAGCAGCCACGGTGCTGCCCCGACCTGAAGAAGGGAAACGGGACACACATCACTTTAAATATAAGATGTACAGAGCATAGACAGCACGGTGTATATGGCAAATATTTGTGTTTATTGAGTATGGTGAATAATAATTTGCTTTTCTAAGATGACACAACCTACCTGCAAAGCTGTAACACTTAACGATCCCTCTGTCGTGTATTGTGACATTTGGTAAAGTGAGGGTAACGATTGACCCCCACTAAATTAAACAACTTCTCCATATTTGCGGTAGACTCATATTAACGGGAGCTAAGGTAGTTCCTTGTCACATGACAAGCGGTACTAGCTGCTGTGTTCCAAAAGCTGGAATAGTTTTAACTTTGGGTTCCGCTGTCGCTGCCAGAAAAATAGCCGTTTGGGAGCGACGGCGTCTCTCTCGCATTTAAAAACGCACCTTCTGCGCATTGACATTGAACAATAGGAATAATGAGCACGCCCCTTAAAACATTTAACTAAAGTATGCAGATTCTGCTTATTAGGTGTCATTTTACCTGATTTGCATTACAGTGCCTACCATTGGCGGTTCTAGAGTGGGGCAAACGGGGGCCAGTGCCCCTGTAACACTTGAAGCTTGGATCGTCTGTGGCCCCCCCCCTCTGAATGTCTATGAACATTTCACCATTTGCAATAGTGTTTCAGCAAAGACTGTGCTTTAACTTGAGCCAAAGTTAACATCATTTTCAGTTTTTTACAATGTAATTTAATAATATTTTAACTAAGTAACTGACCAAACAAACAAATACAAATTATAGTATTTTATGTTGTTTGCACAGTGACTTTAAACTGAACTAAAATGTGTTAAAACCCTAAAATTGGCACGGACACTCCGCCACTGGTATCTACTGTTAAATAATGGCTGAATTGCTTTACCTATCAGTGGGGCTCCATATACAACAATAGCAATGCCTCTGCGGTTGCGTGCAGCCAGACCCTCAGGTGACAGATCGACACACATGTGGCGGGCGATTGCTCTGGAGACGGGGGTCATCTCCAACTGCTCCAATCTCCCACTGCATCCCTCTTTGGTCATCTCTGAAACAACTGAAATCACACAGAAATAACGGTGAATTACGAAGAGAAGGTCATATACTTTCAAGTTCTGCTTATAAACAGGTTGTACTCACGTAACTCAGCTGGTTTCATAGGTACAGTTTGGATTTCATCCAATTTGCTCTCTGCTGTATGAGCATCGTTTTGTCTCAATGCCTTTTTATTCTCGTGTGTGTCATCCATCTCAGCTTCTTTTTCATCTTCATTAGGCTCTGCAACACACAGGTCGTTTAGATTAAAACAGGTATGTAAACAGTCTTTGAATCAGTAGGTTTCCTGCTGAAAAGTGCTAAATCCTACGTAACTAGGTATCCTACATACTGTAAGGGTGAAGTGTCCAGTATTACTCCAATCATTTGTTTCTGTGTTGTGTTTTATCATTATGTTCCTGAGTACTTTGGTGACAGATAGACAACAATGTCAGTGCTTAATAAACGTGGGTGCCTGAAGCTACCGTCATCTTTCAGCTGGGAGCAGTACTCCTTGTAGTAGTCGAGCAGTTCTGAGGTCAGACTTTCTCCAGGCGCTCGGAGAGGCAGCAGTAACATGTTGTTCTCATCATAACCCTGCATCAGATGCAGGATCTACATGGAATTAGGGAGGAGGGGAGAGGGATGGGAATTTGGACAGGAAAAGACACAAAGGAACAGACAAATTGAATGTTATGAGGGGCCAGGTGAGGACACAAGGAAAAGAGAGGGCATCTCAAGGGGGGACGTGCTAAGTTTGTTTGATACAAGCTAAGATGAACTTTCAGTGACATGTGTTAAGTATTCTTGGAGCTAAATCCTATCTACAGTACAGAGTGGTGCAGTGATGATGTATGTTGTAGGCCAACCCGGAAGTTAGCATCGCAAGGGCTCCCTCAACAAAAAGCCATGGGATCTTTCCACTGGATTTGAGTATATTGCTGAAAAAAAGACATCAGGCAAAAAAACTGGTCATGATACGTGCATGCTCAGCAGGATAATCTCCGCGTATTGGCTTTTGTAAATGCAATTGGCATTGGTAATAAGTTAGCGTTGGCTATAAAGTAACAAAATCAAGGTCGCATGACTTCAAGTCAAGACCGCTAAGCTAAAGACGCTAATGTTCAGATTGATGATGTTTAGTAGTGTCATTACGGTATTTAATAAAGCTTATTTCAGGTATCTAAACAAATACACTTTCAAAAAAACATTGACTTCATGATAAAGGAAACGGAAATGGTAAAATGCTAACTAATTTGCAAGTTGTATTACCCATTCCTGAGCCACTCTATTAACATATAACCAATATAATAGATTGAAGTGTCATATTAGTGATCCATTATGAAGGTCTTACAGTAGGTCACACCAGGCAGAAAGAGAGTTGGGCCGAATGGATGGTGGTATACAATGTGTAAACACTTGTCTTTGCTTGTATTGTTTGTTTTCTGATTTCTGATCAAAATGTTCTTCACAAAATGTTTTAAAAGTAAGAATTGGTTATGGTCACTTTTCTCTTTTTCTTATCCATTCCATTCTAACAGAGGAGAGCTACCTTTTCTTCCTCGAGGTACTGCGTGTCGAACTCCAGGGAGTAGAACTCGATGGGGAAGGAGCAGGGGTTTCTCACTGTAACCTCTGCTTCGACCTCAGTGTTGAGAGACAGGCAGGGCCCCAACTCCAGCTCCGACTGGGAGAACTCCAGCCGTGGCTCCTCACCTTGCCCCTGAACTCTGATGAACACCTGCTCGGAGCTCTCAGCCACATGGACCACGAGCTGCCTGTTGTAGGCCAGCTGCAAAGACACGGACAGTAGGTCATCAGTCATGTAATGTCATGATACTCTGATATGTATCGTGGCTGAATCCGTTAAGCTCCTTACCCCATCAGCAGGGCTGAACTTTATCTGGACGTTGACTCGATCACCAGGGGACAGCAGGCCAGAACTGGGGATCGCCTTGAACACCTCTTGAGGAGGTTGATGCTCCTGAGAGATCTTTTTACGCTGAGCAAGAATCAGAATCAGGAACAGGTTTATTGCTAAGCAGGTTAACCCATAGAAGGAATTGTCCTTGGTGGATAGGGTGCATACATAAACACAGTCAAAGAAGATACATTGTAAGAAATAAAACTATTAACGGTAAGCCGTGAAGAAATAAGAGATAGCTTTGTGTACATTGTACAGAACGTGGAGGGTTGGCTAGGACTTCACTTAACTCAAATGAACAAGATTTGTTTGCATTGTGTGCATTCATGGAATGGAATGTAATAAAGAAACTGATAGGGTGAGGCACGTTTCACACAATTGCAACTATTTCTCAGTACTATCTCAGTAAGATGGTAGTTTAGTTTTCCTAAATATAAAGATGTTAGATGCCATAAGGAACTGGAAAAAATAAGGAAATAATTGGAATGATGTTGCGATTGTGATATGATTTACAACAACAGATTTACAATTTATTATTTTGGCGTCATTACTGGAATCATCTTTAAGAAGAATGTTTAAATGATCATGGTGTGATTTTATTTAAGAGGATCCCTACTCAAACAAATATGTTTAGTTAAGCCTGTAGAATTAGATTTGTAGGATATCAAAAAAAGATATGGCTTCACAATACTACAATTTGTAAATATGTATTTTAACACATATTTGGCCCCCTGCAGGCTGGATATTGCACATTTCAATTAGAAAAGTTGATGAATTGTCTTAGCCCTAGATACCATGTACAGTAGTAGTAGTAGTAGTAGTAGTAGTAGTAGTAGTAGTAGTAGTAGTATTTACCTGAAAATGAAAATACAAAACAAGTTGTAAAGGTTTATTGAATTTTCCATAAATGGACAAATGTGGTACCTTTTTGAGAGGCGTCCCCTCCTCAGCTATGGTCCAGCAGCAGGGCATGGACTCGTGATTAAACAGCTGTATTGTCTTCATCTGATGAGGAGGACAATAACAAGAAACTCAGCACAGCGTATGTTTTCAGACAGAACTGATATGCAGGTAATACATGGCCTTCATGTTGCTTGAGCAAAAACAAAGTATCTTAGTTTTTAGTCTTTTTCTAATGTCTCTTGAAAGGAAAATCGCTCTGAAGTCATTAGAGAACGCAAATATCTGTGTAAAAAAACCACCATAAAATGTAAGGTTTCAAAAAACGTAATCATTTTTAATACAATGTCAGAATATAAAACCATATACATTCCAGTTTGTTTATATCATTAAAATGAGGGGGGAAAAACACAACACTTAATTGCTTTCTGTAAACAAAATGCTTTTTTTTCACAGTCTGGGATATGTCAGCGATAAGCATTGATTTTGATGCATATTTCGTTTTTGTGCAGGAAAAAACATGTATCCCAGCATGCACTACCAGTAGATTAGACAGGTGTGATATCCTCGTCCCTGGCATCAGTAAAACATGTCTCTCTCGCCTCCAGCCCTTCTAAAGGATTGTTGCTAGGATTGTAACTCAAACCAGGAGATACGACCGTATTACACCGAGCCTGGCCTCCTTGCAATGGCTACCTGTTTCTATTAGTATCAATTTAAAATGGTATTGTTACTTACAACGCCCAGAGAGGCCTTGCTCCGAGCTATTTCTTAAACCTTTATTGCCTTAAGTCCCGGGCAGGACACCGAGACTTTTCTGTCTGGCTCCTGGTCTTTGGAACGACCTGCCTGAGGAGATCAGGGCTGCAAACTCTGAAAATCCACTTGTTTAAGAATACTGTATAAATTAAGTTAATATTATTATTATTAGATAAATAGATTGAAAGCCTGATGTAACATAATGCATGATTGTATTATGTTATGTTCATGGGATAAAGGTTTTTCAATTAGGATATGTTTGTAATATAGGGTCTAGTGTAGTTTTTAAACGATGTGTACCCATTTCGCCGCCCATTTGAAGCACTTCAATGCTTGAGCTTTATAACAGAATTGCTCAAATATGATAACCTTGACCTGATCAGACCACAAGATTGCCCCCCTGTGGGGCAGTAGAGAAACGTGTCATTATGCCAGTTATTTGTGTACCATGCAAACACT
Source organism: Pseudochaenichthys georgianus (assembly GCF_902827115.2). Taxonomy (NCBI): domain Eukaryota; kingdom Metazoa; phylum Chordata; class Actinopteri; order Perciformes; family Channichthyidae; genus Pseudochaenichthys; species Pseudochaenichthys georgianus. The sequence continues at coordinate 10,796,792 of NC_047508.1, forward strand.
CAGCAGTGTTCAGCACCTGTGCATCCTATATAGGGGAATTGGAACCGGGACACATTCCATCTTTGGAGGTTGGCGTCTATTGCAACTGCAGAAGTCATACATAGTTATCAGCTTTAACCTGCACCTGTCAGCTGATTTGTATAAACAACCAAAGATAAATCCCCTTACAACCAAAAGCTCTCCACTGAGGCAGAGGAGCATTCTTTTACAACATTGAAGTTAATTGATGACATCTGTCCTGCGTTAGTGCCTACACCTGTCTGCAATTTAAAAATGTTTAATATTTAGAGGCCCACCTCAAGTTTACAAATGGGTTAGTACAGAACCTTAAGATCCACAGACCCAAAGACAACTATACAATTATCCAAACAGAAGGTAGATAGCTAATGTTATGCTAATTGAATGCTAATAAGGCGTTGGCTTATCATGCACAATTCATCTACCTTTACTATGTATGTATACTGCGATATTTCATGTTTTGAATTATATTGCCTGTGTAGTGGTTAGTGTAACTTCTCAGCAGTCAGCAGGTCGCTGCCATTCAACACATGTGGAATGTATTGCTGATGTTACGTTCGTTATGTTCATTGGTTTATGGATTGGCTGTTACAGCAAACAACACACTAGTGCTAATCGATGCGTATGCTGCTATCCTCCATGTTTATATCACAAAGTACTATCAAATGGGCAGTACAAGTAGTCTGTATTACCTGACACATGTTACACTGCATGGTGTCAAACTGCAGTGTATCCGTGGAAACAGTGATAGTCGGCACAGTGACCATTGCAGACAGACGCACCTGCACCGCTGGGCCTCTTGTGACCTGTGAAACCAAACAAAGCCATCTGAGAAGAAAGATGATGGTGCTGCTGATAAACCACTTTTCAGAAATGGCACAGCAATAATGACGTGATTTGTGTACGTCTGTTTATGCCCAGGTGTACCTGTATTGCCATGACAACTTGTGTGTGTCCCGTCTTCAGGTTGGATCCTTGGGGGTCAAATGTGACTGCTAAAGTCTGTGTCTCTCCGCAGGGCAGCGTTTTCACTCTTTTCAGTGCGGTGCTGAATCCTTTGAAGAAGCAACATTTGAGGAATTACTTTAGAGAAATTCAAAAACAAAAAAGCCAATTGAAAACACAATGATTTAAAACAGAAAACAGGCACACTATAGAGTTGTGCAGTGATGGCTTCTTTGTGTAGGCCGCCCCGAAAGCATAAACAAAGGGTTCTTTCCACAAAAAGTTAAGGCAATTTTCCAATTAACTTTTGAAAATTGCCAAGAAATGAGCTTTGAGGTGAAATGAATTTGCCAGGGGGTAAATAAAATGTGATGCTAACAACAAACAACATTTCAGATTTCAGAAGTCTCATTTAGTCTCTTACTGGAGCAACATTCAGGACTGGGGTATTTACTGAAGCATTTGATTCAAATCTCTTGAGTTGACCTCAGTCCTAGTTTCAGGCATCGTACCAAAAACAATTTCATAAAACAGCTGACTTTAAGATAAGGGAACCAGAAGTGTTCAAATGCTAACTCACCACTCCAATGCCCTTTGAGGCATTTTATTTAGTTTCATCAATTATTCATTACATTTTATTCTACTATCACTTCAAGACAGGAGATATTCCGCTCATCTCAGAAAATAAGATTAGATGGTACTTTATTGATTTGTAATTGTTTGTGTTACAGCAGCATAACATTTACCCACACAGGACTTCTTAATCCTTTTATTATTTTATTTTGTTGGCTGTCTTTGTTCTGCTGTGCTCGAATGCGTCCTCTTCCTTCCCTTCCTGTGATGTTATGGTTTTACTCACTTTATTCTGTCTCCCCCCCCTCCCATCTCCTTCACTTCCTTGTTTTCTATTGTTTTTGTACTGGTAGCCTATTTATCTCAATACTCGCACACTTCTTCTCACGGTTTGCTTGCTCCATTTTTCTTTTGAATCCTGAGTTATGTCATCAAAAAGACACAAGGCTGAAGCACTCAAAGTGCCACAGCCTGTTATTGTGCTACAGTACCTGAGCCAGCTAGAGGTTTTTCATTGACTTGGAAGGACACAGCCACTGCTCCAGTATTGGTCACAGTCACAGTGCGACTGAGGACTTGGCCGAGAATGACATAACCAAAATCCAAAACATACTCTGGAAGAGGAAACCTGGGCAATGGAAAAAGGAAGAAGTGAAGACGTAAGAAACGCGATACAATCTTTATTTTTACTTTACTTAAGTAATGAATGCAGGAATTGTACTTGTTACAGAGTAATTATACACCGTGGTATCACTACTTTTACTTAGGTAAAGGATCTGAGTAATAACTGCCCATGCACTCTGTGACATTCATCACGTTGCACAAGCATCAGATGTAAAACAAAACATGCCCAGTGAGATATCGCTCATTAACCCAAACTCTATCAAATTCTACAACACAGTTCTTGGTTCAATCCAGTGAGTAGACCATCTGTGTGTGTGTGTGTGTGTGTGTGTGTGTGTGTGTGTGTGTGTGTGTGTGTGTGTGTGTGTGTGTGGTGTGTGTGTGTGTGTGTGTGTGTGTGTGTGTGTGTGTGTGTGTGTGTGTGTGTGTGTGTGTGTGTGTGTGTGTGTGGTGTGTGTGTGTGTGTGTGTGTGTGTGTGTGTGTGTGTGTGTGTGTGAACTTACTGACTAAGTTTGTGCCACTTTCTGGAGGAGCCTTGTGAGTCTCTGCGCTCCTGCAGGCTTCCGGTCACAGCGAGAGCATTCTGTTTGACCAGCGCTCTCTCAATCTCCATGTGAAGCAGCTCTTCGTACTGGAGGCAGCGGACAAAGGAGAGAAAAGCGAGGGGGGGAGAGAGAGAGAAGGAGGGGTACATAAACACTCAAAAGCTACAGACGAGTATTGAAGGCTTATATAAGCCTTAAACAGCCCAGTCTCATCAGAGAGAACAATAACTCAAGGTTCCTCCAAATCTGTTTCCCTGAGACAGAGCCCATTTTAAATCTCACACAGAGAACAGAATCAAATCTGGATGCTATTCAATTTCTACTGGAATAAATTAACAATTTGAATATCCCTTGTCGTGATTCCAAGCTAAATAGAGTGGTGCAGGAATGCGTCCTATAACTGGGACATTTGTAAGCAATTAACCCCTTCCAGTGTCCTCATCTCTGCACTGATGTAGCAGCGCTTCCATTCCATTTCCTTTCCACAATGAATGAATATATATGTTGAGCATGAACGTTGATTACAATGGCCTTCAGGACATCTGTAGGAAACACACTACATGTGATAAGGGCAACTTATTGTAATGAATAGATCCCAATGAATCGTCCCATATTGATTAAGTACAAATGGAGCATTATCTTATAAGGGATTTACAAAGGTTATTTTGGATATCTCTCTTTACCACTCCATGAATCAGTCAAAATCTATACAAAAAAGAATAAAATGTTAAATAAATGAGGGCCTGAATTGTATACTGTATGAACAAACCCCTCATTAAAACATATAGAATATAAATAGGAATGAATGAAACTTAGAAATGGTTATTTCTTGTTTGGAATATGATGATATGTTTGGGGAGATGAAGGCTATAAAGTACAGATATGTATTGTAAAACGTCATACATTTTAACTTAGGGGTAACCCCCAGTTGATCACTTGCACTAAGTAAAGTGTTTTTTGTGATACACTTTATTTTAGTTGATGTTGAATATGCAGATAAGAGCGTTAACTTATTCGGTGAATTTCAATCCATGAGTAGACACTGATTGGATAAGCTTCAAATCAGCTCTCTATTGTTATGCAACGGTTCTTGTTTACTCCCCAGGAAATCAATACACAGATAAGAAGCAGGTAAGGCTTTTCAGAATATTAATCACAGCAGTGATGTAGTGGCACTGCCGTGCCCACATGGATACATTTGGAGCATGTATGTTTACTACAATGACATGAATAGCCTTTTATGGGAAAACACTACAGGTCATTACTGAAAAAGATTCAAGTAATAGATCATGAAACCTCCCAAAATAATAATGTATTGTGTGTCGACAGGTATTCTTTTTAAATACAAGTTAGCCTACACGTTATGCTTAAATCACAATGAGGCATTACCTTTAAGTGTGTGCTTCTTTGCATACATTTCCAACACAGAAATGAGAACAATGGGGTCTGAATATGAATATTTTAAATCACTCCTAGAATTAGGAAAGAGCTTTAACAAAGGCATAGATCTACAGGAGGATTAGCGCTTCCAAACATAAGACACTACTATTGGGCAGCAAATATCCACAAAGTAATTCTATGGACTAAGGAACCAACATTGAGTTGGTGTGAGCTTGAAGCCAAATCCTGTCCTAATACCTCACTCTTGGCTTTGCCTACATCTACATCACCCAGCCGGCCGACTCAATATTCCAATAACCAGATTGTTGTTTCCACCCTAACAATTTGGTCCCAATTCAGAAAGGCTCATGGACTCTGTGGATCCTCTATACGTAGTCCCATTCGCAACAACCATCTCTTCCTCCCCCCTCACACTGATGGGGCCTTCTCTACGTGGCAGAGAGTAGGTCTTATCAGAGTAAGGGACCTTTACATTCGCAATGTGTTCGGTAGCTTTAGCCAACTCTCTGACACATGTTGCCTTCCAGACACTCATCTATTTCGCTACTTCCAGGTCCGAAACTGGGTTAAACTAAACAACCCTTCCTTCCCCAATATCCCTCCGGATTCAATAATTGACTCAATTCTGGACTCTAACAATCGAAAAAGGTCTGATTTCAAGAATTTACAATTCCGTCTCCCACCTCACAGAAACATCTCTTGGTAAAATCAAACAACATTGGGAAGAGGAACTAGTCCAAGCCATAGGTGATGAGGTCTGGGATGGCGCATTAGCGAGAGTGAACAATAGTACGTCCTGTGCCAGGCTTAATCTTATACAACTAAAAGTTGTCCACCGTATCTATTACACCAACTCTAAACTCTCCAAAATATACCCACATGTTACGGACACCTGTAACAGATGCCACATGTCACCAGCAAACATGACTCATATGTTTTGGTCTTGTCCTCGCCTACAAGGATACTGGACAAGCATTTTCAATCACCTTACTGAGGCCGTGGACGTGGTATTGGCACCATGCAGAAACTGCCATTTTTGGAGTACTACCTAGCCACCGAACGTTGAAGAGGAAAACTAAAGACAGTAGCCTTTGCATCTATCTTAGCACGTAGAAGAATACTCCTAGAATGGAAATCTTCTATACCACCTAAAGCATCTCAATGGCTTCAAGATCTAATGTTGTACCTGAACTTGGAGAAGATTAAATATAACCTGTGGGTTTGTTTTTGTTATATTCATTTTTATTTATTTGTTCTGTCTTTGTATACATGTATGTATGTAGGTACGTGTATGTATGTGCATGTGTGTGGGTATGTACACACACGTATGTGTATGTGTATATGTGGGTATACATACAGTATGTGAGTATATGGAAGTATTACTGTTACTATTCTTTATTCCCTTATCTATACATATTCTTTTAATATTATCTTCTCCATTACTTTACTTTTACCTATACATGTACAGTATCTATTTTATTTAGTTAGTTATTTAATTTACTAGCTAGGACCGGGAGGGGGGGAAAGGGGAAAAATAAATAAAAATATTGACTGTATAAATGTAAACTCATTGTGCCTGACTCAATAAAAAGAATATAATTGAATATGGCCTTAAATCACTCCATAATTAACAGTCCCTACATCATTGAGAAAATACAGTGATTAGAAGCATTTTGCCAATGGATTCACGAAAGAAAGGATATATCACGAACAGGCCTTTGGAATTTCGATGTATACAAAAACGGAAATTGGATGATGTAATTGCTACTAAAGTGGGTATTTCTGGTATGAGAAAACTGTCTTTTTTTTGTATTTGTTATTCAAATTCATTTTCAAATACATTTTGCAAGACAGTACACTACGGCTGAATAGGGTGAATACATATTAACTTCATCTTACTCCAGGAGAGGATTTCTCTTGTATTATTTTCTGAAATATTATGTTTAAATATGCTAATGATGCATTATCTAATTACACATGTTGGTAAATTAAGGAGAAATTAGATTGCTTTTACTCTCTCTAGAATCCCTAATTTCTCTTGTACTACAACAAGACATTGAAACATTACACACTACATGAAGTGTGCTTACTAGTAACCTTCATTGCATAAAATGCACAACATGTGTATCTTAGTCACTGACTGTGGGGGTGCAGTTGGCCTCGGTCGGTGCTCCTCCACCAGCGGTCAAAAGCTCCTCTTTGACTCTGTCGGCCTCCACCGCTGCTCCGGCCTGCTGCACCACATCCTGGTAGCACTCCTCTGCTGCAAGGGAAGCACAGCACCACAACAATTACACCAGGTATACGTCTCAATATGTGTTGGTATGGAGACATGCTATTCAGGAATACTGGAGGAGCCACAGTGGCTTCACCTGACACCATCATTTCATTTGGGCAATTATAATATACAGTTAAGCACAATACATCCGTAAGTCTACAGAGTGGTGCAGCGATGAGGTATCTTTGTAGGCCGACCAGGAAGTACTACCTCAACCAAAAGCTATGGGGGTTTTCAATGTGATTTTGGAGTATTGAAAACATAAGATCTGTGGCAAACACACATTTATGACACTTGAATGTTTTGCTCAGCAGGATAATCTCCACATATTAACACCACTTCTAAACTGAACTAACTCATTTCCATGTTTTAGGATTCCTTCCTGCACTACTCTATCGCAGGTACAGTCTAGCTTTTTTAATTAACTTTTTTTGTTAATAACATTTTTAATTTAGTTATAGATTTTGAAAACAGTTGTTTAAATATACATCTTGTTGGCTAGTTACGAAGAGATATGATCATGTCTGTGTGTATGAGGTCATGTTCATGCATACACAGGTCTCTTGGAAGATTCAGTGTGATCCTTGGGAACACGCCCTCTCCGGTCAGCCTGATGTCCTGCGGCGGGAGGAAGGCCACCTGCAGCTGGAGCCGCTTGTCAAACACCTCGGGGACACCAGGGAGGTACAGCACACGCAGACATTGCTCTACACCGGCATCGACGTAACCCTGTAGCACCAAAACACACATGCAGGGAATAGTACAAATGAAAAATAAGCCTTTTATGTAATAAATGCATTTCTTATTGTTGAAATGAAGCTCAGCGCAAGTTTAATCAAGCAGACTGCCTACATTATTTATTCTCTATCTCATTTCCCCAGCTGTCTCTAATAGGCGTATCAAAGGCGTCCACTCTTTTGATTAAAGAGGACATACTGTACAGTATTATGGTAATTCCCAAGTTCATATTTGTATTTTGTGCCTCTACTGTGACATCTTTAATGTACAAAAATCTCTTTATTTCCCTCATACTGCCTGTGCTGCAGCACCTCTTTTCATCCTCTGTCTGAAACCAGAGCCCAGTCTGCTCTGATTGGTTACCTGGCCGGATCTGCTGTGATTGGTTAACTGCTTGGAGATGTGTCGGAAATGTCCCGCCAACAAACAATGTGTGCGTATAATTATTTTACGGAAGTAAACAAAGGAGTCCAATGGAGGCGTTTCAGACAGGGGGGGTGGGCCTTTGGGATTGTAGCCTTTGCAGACCATTTACATGCACTAAGACATATCTAACATACTACAGGTAAGGGAGAACCCCGAAAGCATTCTAGGGTTTCTTTGAACAATTACATTTTTGCAACGATCTCTGACAGCCAATCATCCTACTGTATACCAGGGGTCGGCAACCCGCGGCCCACGGGCCGCATGCGGCCCTTTTAGCCCTCTGCTCTGGCTCCCTTGAGCTTAGACAAAAATAAGAAGGAAATAAAATAAAAGTATTTGTAGGACTATTTATATTTTGTTGCATGGTTGAAAATGTTTCGTATGTTGTATTTTGAGGTGATACTGTGACACATAAATAAAAAACAAAACGGTTTTAATTAGGTCAACTAAAATATGCGTCACATCCTGCTCCGGTCCCGCGCGAGCGCCTTTTCTTGGAGGTGAATGACCCCCGGCTCGATGAGCGAACTGTGGATAAATCAAAGAAAAGTACCGGAGGAACACAGGATTTAATTCTGCGTGGACAGAGTTATCTGCTTTCACAGCAAACATGCTGGTTTACCGGTATGTCTGATATGTAGAGAGAAGTTGTCAACGGTGGTGCAGCCTTTACGTATCGAGGAACAACAAGGGAGAGGAAGCCAGCTGACGATCTTCAGTCATAATTCAATGGGGTATGTCATTTATTTCAGAAAACACTTGCTGTTATATTCCATGGAATGCTCTTGACGTCCCGATAGCAATGAATATATTAAATGCTTTGACAATAAATACATACGAAAATGTATCTCTGGAAGCCGTAGCGCTGTAAAAAGCACGACCAATCATCTGAGCCGGCCCGGCTAAAATAACTGGATGGCCTACCTGCCTGTCAGCCTTCCATCTGGGCACAAACTTATCTCGTGCCCTCATTGGTCATGTGCGCGTTCGTGTGTGTTGGGGGAGGGGCTCTGTGAGGAAGTCTGAAGGAAGAGGCATATTTTTCCCGGTTGTGTATTTTCAAATTCTAGCGCACTCGAGCTGGTTTCTCCATTCTTACCTTTAACTCTTTTTAGGGTGCAGATATATGTTTTATTTATTTCAAAGTGGGCCCATTTTAATAATATTTGTTTCCCCTTCAAATGTGCAGAGGACTCCCCAAGTGCTGTGTTTAACTTATTTTAAAGTAGGCCTGTGTATTATTTGTAATTCTCCTTATAAGAGTTCTTTGTTTCTTATTAGAGGTTAACAGTTTTATATCATGCAATAAATAGCATAATAAATGCAAAAAACTGTAGTTTTTGTCTGATGTAACAATAAAAAACTATGAAATATGTTTTGCGGCTCCAGACAAAAAAAAATGTGGGAAAAAGGAGCGAAATGGCTCTTTTGGTCAAAAAGGTTGCAGACCCCTGTCCTATACCGTCAGACTTCCAACCTGATCTCCTCTCTTTGCACACCTTTCATTTCAGACATATAGATGCGGCCCTCTTTCCACCCCCAGTGCCAAGATTAAGCTCATTAGAAGTCCACTCCTGATCTTCAGCAACCTCTAACTTAATACCCAGGGGGGAGGGTTCTTATTCTATTTAAGGCTTCACCTCCCCCTCAAGATATATGATATCATGGTGGGGTCTAATCCCCAAAGACTATTCACATTTCCATCGTCTTGTGCACATGAAACGTTTCTCTGCTGCTTAACCCTTAAATGGTTTCTGTATCCTGGGGGATACAGTCATTTGACAGGCTGTGTCCACGTGTAAAATGGGTGTATTACCAGTGTAATTATAGTGTATTTGTATCATGGGTATATTATTGGTGAAGTATACAGGTGTAATAATGGTGTAATAGTGGTGTGTTCATTTGTAATGTGGTCGTAACAACAGTGTAATATGGGTGTAATAACAGCGTGTCATGGGTGCAACAATAGTGTAACATGGTGTAATAAGGGTGTAATACAGGTATACAAAGGGTGTAATCCGGGTGTATTCTATATTTGATATGGGTGTAATCAAAGTGTTATATGGTTGTAATGTAGAAAATAGCAATCAATGAATTTTCCAAAATACTTATATGTGATTGTCCCTTAAGGGTTGAAAGAGCCCAAAGATGAACTCACCTCAGTGGGAGTGGCCATGGGTTGCCCCGGTCTCACTTCCTGTCTGTTCTCAGTTTGCTCCTCTCCCAGGGCCTTCTTCTGTCCTGCCTCCTCATCCTCCCTTTTGGGGTATATGATGTTAAATGTGAAGCCCATCCTGCCAGTGTTCCTCAGGGTCACCTCCGCCTCCCCTTTGTGATCAAACAGCTGGAGAAGAAAACACGGCTTTTTAAACGGTCAGCACTTTTATTGTCATTGAAAATAATGTGAATCAGCTTTATGCTAAACAGAAGGATTTGGTCAAACCATGCCCCCTAGTGTCTGTAAGGCTGTGACTGAGGTGACAGTGCAGGAACAAAATAAAAGTTTTCTAAAGAAGCATGCGAGATGATGGCCTCAGTTTGAACTCTGCGGTTCATGATAATAATTATCATGGCAATATATTAATAAAGAAAACTAACAGAAGATAATGAGAACAATGACATTTGTATTTAAAGCGTTAAAAGTGAAAGAAAGTAAGACAGAGAGAGATGACAAGAAAAGCGATTGCAAAGAGTGTCACATGGGCATGCATGAAGGGGAGTTGTTTCAGTATTTGATTTATATCCACAAATCTAATTGACCACAAGATAAGAACACAGGGAAAAAGGGATGGAGAGAGACAACAATAGAGAAAAGAAAGCAGGAGAAACAATAGTGCTGAAGGGACAGGAAGGTCAGTGAGATGTTCTGCTGAATCGCTCATTTCAACTAAATCAAAAATCAATATGTCCTTGTTTTGAATATCAATGATAACCGGTCCCAACGGCGTGCATACTTAAAGAGGGATTGGGAGCACAAAAGACCAAAGTGGGAAAAGCTAAGCAGTGACATTCAGATTTAATGTAATCCCTATCACCTTCTTTTGTCTAGTGAGGGAAATAAACCTTTACATAACCTTTAATAAACGTCGTTATACAATATGCATCCTAATGATCCTTATACACCCTCAGCATTAGATTATCTGATCATAAAAAGTCATAGGAAAGAAAAGACATCCTAGTGAAAACACTAACAGTAAGCAAAAGCTAATGATCATGAAACAAACTATAAATGCAGCAAACACATCTTCATCTGCAATTACTAACACATCTGTCATTGCACCGCCAGGCCTGTCATTTTGAACATGGTGGAATGCATCACTAGCCAAAGATGTGTCATTAGATTTGTATGAAGTATAATGTGTCACAAACAGATGGCCAAAGAAGAACAAGGATAAGAAAGGCAGGGTGACAGTACAACACGATGGGGAATTAAAACAAGATAATGTAGCTTAAAACAAAGGAGAGTTTCACAACATGGCCACTATCCTAGCGTTAAAGGGGCACTGCTCATGTTCAGGTTCATATTTGGATTTGTGCCTCTACTGCAACATGTCACATACTTTCATTTATTTCCCACATAAAGCCTGTCACAGTTACCACTGGTATTCTGTGTACCACCCTCTGTCTGAAACAAAATCCCAGTCTGCTCTGATTGGTTAGCTGGCCTGTTCCGTTATGATTGGTCAACAGCTTAAAGATGTCCCGCCCCTTAACACTGTACAATGTGTTGGAGAACTCTAGAAACAAGAGTTTGTATGGGTTAGGGTCATCTGAATAAAAGTACTTTATGGTTGGATAAAGTCTACATTCATTTTTGTGTCACAGCAGCTTCATTTGGAACATTAGCAAGGACACATGTTTAATGCTACTGACTAGGAAACAGATGTTTAACACAACTGAAGATAATGGTCCAATTCCAAGATTAATCGTACACCCTCATACTCACTGGGATGAACTCGCCTATGAAACTATGCTTTCTGCTGGAAAAAGAGCAGAGTTTTGTAAAAATGAAATCCGGTTTTTAAAAACTCGGACTTTGTGTCAAATCTGATGTTAATGAGCTTGTTGGAGGGTTTAATAACTCCCTCTCCACACTAGTTGGTTTGGGTTGGCTTGGCATTGGGCCAATATGTTCAAGAACTTTTAACTAGGATTAAACAAAAAAATGACATTGACTACCATTGTTATTTGTTTGATTGTTGGAGCTGGTTAGGATAAAGAACTGAGAATAAATAGTCTAGATCAGGCATCCTCAAAGTACGGACTCCGGTCCGGATCCGGACCGAACCACAACTGTCTCTGGACTCTGAGCAAATTATACTTTTCATATGTATTATCTGTGTTATCTGCGAGACATCGCTACAACGCAACGAGTCAAAATGATCAGCTATGTCCATAGACTGCAAACAGCGCTCATCAGACATTTATGAGAGAAAGTCTTTAATGTCCGAGTGCAAGTGAATGCAGCACAAGATGCACGTCATGTAACCCCTCCCCCGGTCATGGCGCGAGCATGGACATATGATTGGCGGCGATTTCATTTGAACGGGACAGCGCAAAGCGAGAAGCATTCGGACCCAAGCACTGAAGGAATGAGGTATTTGCGGTCTATACTGACAGAGAAGAGACTGTCAGTGTGGCTGTACTCAGCATTGAATCAAAACGCACTAAAGCTGTTGATCTTAATAAGTCTGTGAGGCGTTTTGTGGAACAAAATGGTAATCACCGCATTCAGCTGCAATACACGTCAACTTGATGCTCCGCTCACGGATGAGCATACAAAACTATTAAGATGATGACCTTACGTGTGTAAATATATTTTTGTCTTTGAGGGGGTCTGCCCCCAAAAAACAGTTTTAAGTCCTGAGTAAGTCAAATAAGACGGTGTGTAAAACTACACTGCCCAGCCAAACAAAAGTAACCACTTTGATTGAACTAGGCCAGTAGATAAGGACTTTCCACTGGATAATAACTGAAGTATAAAAGAATGCATGACTGAAGTGATGGAGACCATGTTGAAGGCAAGCAAAAAGAGGAAATAACAGGTCAAGCAAAGCCCCCTCTCAGATTCCACAGCAACCAGAAGAATATAAATACTGGCTGGTGATTTGATTCATCAGCTTTGTGATGGAATAAAAAATGCACAGTGCATTTCCTTAGCTGTGGGTGAGTCCACTGACACCGCTGACACCGCTCAGTTGCTGGTGTTTGTGAGTTTTTATGATGAGGCAAAGGGGGAGTTTGTTGAAGATGTGTTGGGCCTGACGAACCTCAGTGGACACACAAGGGGGCAAGACATTTATAAAGCAATAATGGGAATGCTGAATGAAAGAGGGTGCAGCTGCCTTTATTCATAACTGCAGCTCTTATACTGCGACAATGAAAACTGCTGCATACAGATTATTTTTGTTTTTGCAACCTCGTGTTAAGAATCTTGTTGCAATTGTTTAAAAGTTTGAATGACCGTAATAAACGGACCTTTGTCTTATTGAAACATTTATTTTGGACCTTTAAGATTTGTATTTGAGTACCCCTGGTCTAGATAATGGAGAACTGTGCAGGATACATACCTGCAGACCAAAATCAATATGTGTAGAGTCCAGGCTGTAGCTGATCACTGAAGCTTCTCCCCTGAGTTTCACTTCATACGTTGGCCCATCCTCCACATGGCAGCGTGCCACCACCTCTCTGCTGACATTTTCGTGGCCGTAAAAAGAGAAAACGACCTGCTGCTGTTCCCCAGGTGGCAGATGACCGTATATCGGCAAGATATCGAACACCTACAGACACAAAGACGTAAAAAAGTGGAACTTACGAGATAAAAGATTCTGCCAACAGTGACACTCCCCAAAAAGGGAAAGTTTGTTTTTTTGGGACTTGATCCTATACACTCTATTGTCATGAGTTACGAGAGGAAGAGGTCTGTTTTCTGATTTTTGAAAGTGTTAAAACATAAGCTGTGTTTTGGTGCTGGACTATGTCTTGGCCTGGTTCAGTCACTTTTAGGAGGCATGTTATAAATGAGGAAAATATCATGATGACTGCTTTAGACTTGGATGACAATCTCGACATTGTATTATATCAAAGTATAACGAGAGTAGAAAGATATTCTGCAAGGTGACAACAGAAGGAGAAATCTCCACACGGAGGTTTTTAATGCAAGATGTGCCAGTGGTAGAATATGATTTTTAACTAGTTAAAGTAACAATACAAACATTTCAAAATACTCTGTTACAAGTCATAATCATGCATTAAAAAATGTTGCTTGAGTCAAATTTAAATTGGCTTCAAAATATACCTAAAGTCCCAAGTATAGAAATTGTTGTTATGCATAACGGCCCATTTCAGAATAGATTAGTCGATTATGGTTACTGATGCATTCATGCGTGTCAAAGAGGGTTAAATGCAAGGCTCGCATTAATTACATGAAATACTGCTGCTAGATATATTAACTTATGATTACTGTATATTTGTCAATGTTTATTTATATTTGATTTTTTACTTTGTATTAGCTGAATATCTGAATCTGTAAAGAAACTAAAGCTGTTTAAGAAATGTAGTGAAGTAAAAATTATGATATTGGTTTCGGAAATGTAGAGAAGTAGTAGTATGAAGTAGCATAACAAAAAAAGACTCAGGTAAAGTACCTCAACATTTTACTTAATTACAATATTTGAGTAAATGTACCTAATTACATTACACCACTGGTATTTACATGTTTTCTCCCTCGACAGAGACGAGTATAGAGAAAGGGAATGACTAGCCACCGGCTCGGACCATCCCCTGACAACTGAACATCTCAGGAGAACCATTATGTGTTTACACATGAGCATTTGCCTACCTCTTCCACACCCACAGGGCGCTGTGTGCAGCTCTCTTCATCTGCAGCAGGCCTGTGGCTGAGGGGAACTGAAGAGGCACGAGAACGCGTCCTAGAGGAACTCCTCCCTTCACCAGTCGGATTTTCTGGATTTCTCTGCTCCTTCTCTTTTTCCACCATCTCTGTGTCCCTGTGAAGGCAAAATAATAATAAAACACCCATGAAGTATACCTGAGTTTCTATTTTCCCCACAACGATAGTTAGGCTGCGTAAACAGACTTCCAACGGATAACAAACAGGGGAAACCAATTATAAGAGGCAATACACATATATGAAACTGTCTTCAAGAGAATTGAAAGCCTCAAGAATACTATGAGGTAGTAGAGTAACACATATGCAACCAACACCAAATAACATAAGCAGGTATTGTTTAGATGTGCACAATTGCCTCGCTCTATGTTCTATTTCTATCCTGTTTTCTTTCGTCAGCACATTGGTCATTTGTCATTGGAAGTATCCGAGGTTTCTGTTTTGCATGACTATTGTATGGCGTAATTACTGTTAGAGATGTCTCGTTATACATATTATTCAAATGTTTAGGTTCATATTTGTCAGGTGTGCCTCTACTGCGACATGTTTACTTGCTTCAATGTTCAAAAAACTCTTTATTTTTCTCATACTGCCTGTGCTGCAGCACCTCTTTTCACCCTCTGTCTGTTGTTATAGTGCCACAGTGACGCGTCCTAAAACCCGGAAGTAAGCTGCGCATGGGTTCCTTTGTCAAAAAAGCGATGCAATTTCTCCATAGGATTTTGGAAAATAGCTGGAAATAAGGTCTGACACACATTTAAGAGACGGATCACATTTTGTTCAGTCGGATCACACATGTCTACCCTACTTTTATAATTTTCTAATCATAAATCTAATCGATAGGTAGATTTATGATCGATAGATTACTGTGTTGGAGCGCAAGCCAATAGAAGCATGAGTGTTACATAATGATGTCACCACAGTATATTACGTAAGTAAACAAAGCCTTTGTAGAGCATTTACATAAACAAAAACATATATATCACACTACAGGAAATATTAAATATATCCTGTTATTATAAAAAATTACGTGTAATAATAGAGTATGATATAAAAGAAATTCTAACACTGCCACTGGTCTCTTTGAGTTGGTATTGGGTAGCAGGCTAAAGAGGCTTTTGGAATAGTTATTTTTAGGAACTTGTGCTCATCAAGAGTTAGTATAATAAAGGGCTAACAGACCTTATAGAAGATCATATCTCCTTAAAAAATAAAGATGTGTTTGTGTCCCTGGCAAAAAAAGAAATAAATAACATAAAATAAACAGAAGACATTGGCATCAGTAGCATTATATACATAATATATATAGCTACACTCCTCAGAACTCTGACACTCATTTTCTCTCTCTGTTCTACCTTCCCTGTGGGATCAGACTGGGTGCATCCATCAAGTTAATTAAACAGAGTGTTCTATATTTAAGAGGAATTTGAATAGGCAAGCAGCAGGAAACAGGTCAGGATATATTGCAGTGAAGTGCTGAATAAACATGGAAGAGAATGAAAGAGATTTAGTGAGTGAAGTCATCTTAAAGCAGGGCTGGACAAGGTCTAAATTAAATCACCCAAGACTGGTTATGTATATAGCCATAGTGTGTGTTAGCTTCAGGGTGTGTACGTATACTTTACATGTTAGGCAGCATTCAAGTCTGACACATTAGTTATTTAGTTCCCAAGAATGCCACAGTTCCGATGCGTCAGCTTGCAATGAGTGGATAGTAGTGATTTAGCCAGCAGGGGGCACTGTTGTATGGTGAGGGTGTGTTGAATGCGTGTTTAAGGGGCAAGCTGGCCTGATGTGTGGCCTTGGGGAAATCACAAATGAGTATATCCAGCTATGTAAGATGAGGGCGAACAAATACTGTGGGTCAATGTATTTAAAAATAGTTTGCATTTTTAGTGGGTGAGAGTTTCTACGAGTCTACAAAAAACAAAAAACGCAAAAAAGAGAGTGTTTGAAAGCCACTGGTGCGGACAGAGGAACAGATGGTGAGACAGCAGTTGATGACTCTGCAGCTCAAAACAGAAATAGCGCTCTATGACTTTCCCCTTTCTCTCGTCCTTCTATTATTTTCTTCATGGGGGGGTGTGACTGTGTTTGACGGCTGTCCTGTGCTCAGTGTCACTAAAGATCTGAACAACAAAAACAACTGAATCACAAATACTGAACTTCCAGCCCACTAGAGACAAATGGCTTCTGGGGTTGTGTGTGTGTGTGTGTGTGTGTGTGTGTGTGTGTGTGTGGTGTGTGTGTGTGTGTGTGTGTGTGTGTGTGTGTGTGTGTGTGTGTGTGTGTGTGTGTGTGTGTGGTGTGTGTGTGTGTGTGTGTGTGTGTGTGTGTGTGTGTGTGTGTGTGTGTGTGTGTGTGTGTGTGTGAGACATGAGGGATCAGACTGACACGAGACCTCACATCTATTTTCTTTTTATTGATGTGTCATATGTTTATTTTATCTGAAATATCCTTCATAATAATCACTAATTCACCCTTATGGTTCATGTTGTTGCCTTTTTTTCTTTTTACGGGCTTCATGAAAGGAAAGGGGTTGTGTGTATTTTCTTTTACTTTAATATTTGATTGGTCATGTTAAAAAAAAGTACATTGTTTTACCTTTTATTCTGCTTTTGTTCCAAATGTGAACACAACAATACATTTCAAATGTATATCTATGTATAGGTGTTTGTTGTAATTGTACAAAGCTTTGGCAAACATGTGTCATTAAGGTCATGCAAATAAAGAATTTGAATTTGAGATTAAGAGAGCGAGAGATAACCAGAAAGTCACCAGTTAACCTCCCAGGCACTGCCGAGGTGCCCTTGAGCAAGGCACCGAACCCAATACTGTATCCAGTCCATAGGCAGCCCCCTCGCTCTGACGTTTCTTCATTAATTATAATTAATGAATCCATGTATATAGGTCTTATTTGTGCTTTTGTGTGTAAAAATGTGTAAAAAAATTAATCACTAATCAGATTTGTTTTTCTTATTCAGGGTTTCCCACACATAGACTATACTTGGGCGGGCCGCCCAGGTATAGTAACGGCCGCCCAAGTATATTTCGCGACCTGTTAATAACAAATAAAAAATGTGTCCGTGACCACGACGCCATCTGCGATCGATTAACTTGTGGACAATGATCCCTCACTCTACACCTCCTGTACCCAGTCCCGGACTGGCCATCGGGAGGACCGGGGGGGTTCCCGATGGCCTGCCTCACACAGGGTGACTGGCTGTCCACATGATGTGGCCTGCCGACATGGCCACTGTCATACAGATCATAAATCAAAGCCGTTGATTGGTCTCTGTGTGTCATTCAAGCTTGGGATAACCTCAGGTGAGGCAAAGGACTCTGAGTGTTTAGATAGTTAACTTAGTCTAAGTTCTCAGTGGGTCTCAAACAGTTTGGTCACCATTTATGTAAACACATATTTCCATTTGAGAGGGTAGTGATTAGTCAAATATGCATGAATAAATAAATAAAAAGTTAACTAGGTGAAAAAAGGTAAGATAAACTTGTTGAGGGCTAAAACTAGTCTTTGCTGCTGCCTCAAAGAGGAGCAGGGGGGAGAGGAGGAGGAGATTATTGAAATGTATACAGTTCTGTTTCATATAGGTGTTCCGATAGATCTAGTCTCTTTATTTCCCCCTCAAAATGCACCAGATTGATGCTGCAAGAAGCTCAAAACACATTGGAATGGGGAGACTCAAAGGTCCGAAGCGCCTGTTGATGTTCGGGGATTATAAAGTTGGCCAACTGTCACTTAACCGTTACTTTTTAGTGTCCCCGTTTCCGTTGTGTTTTTAGCTTCTTGCAGTGTTTTCTATTTGCAGCGTTAATGCAGAGCTTGCAGTAATCGTTGCGCATGTTTTGTCAGGTTGGTGAATGTTTTTTAAATGATGCGCATTGGTTGTCAAGTTGGTGAAGATGTTTCTTCAATTGTATGTGTTTTTAAGAGTTTTCAACTGTTGGCGGTTGTAGTCCAGCATGAATGCAGGTAGGTACAGTGCAAATCAAAGATATAGTACGCCTAAGATTTCCAGTTTTCTTTTGACTGATACCAACTCTTCAAGACTGAGAAGTTGCATCATTAAAATGTATTGTACCGTCTATCTATCAGTGTGATAGATGGCTAGAAAAAAAGAGTTATATTGAAGGGCTCCTAAGGGCTGTGGTGCAATTACTGATAGGGATGTAATTAGCCAAACATGGCTAGATAGTGCAGGTTTAGTGATGGACCAAGAGAGACGTTAGAGGGAGAGTGTGCATGCAGAGTGAGGTCTCCATTTAATTAGCAGGGCGGAGACAGATTGTTAGGAGAAAGAAAAAGAAGAGTTTGATAAGGATTTGGTAGCCTGAAGAAGCAAAGACAGAAGAGGTAGAGGAGCAAAAAAGGAAAGATAAATAGGCAATGTATAACCCAAGATGAGGACAGGGAGGGGAGCAAATGGGAAGAATACTAACAGAGGAAAGAGGGGGGTCTAACGTGCATGTTAGACCCAATTCCAACTAAGCTGTTGAAGGAAGTTTTTCCATTAATTAGCACTTCTTTATTAAATATTATGAATACGTCTTTATTATCAGGCTATGTTCCACAATCATTCAAAGTAGCAGTGATAAAACCGCTTCTTAAAAAGCACAACCTCGATCCAGAGGTTTTAGCCAACTATAGACCTATTTCTAATCTTCCGTTCCTCTCAAAAATTCTTGAGAAAGCGGTCGCAAAACAGCTGTGTGATTACTTAAAAAACAATGATTTATTTGAAGATTTTCAGTCTGGCTTTAGAACACATCATAGCACAGAGACAGCTCTGGTTAAAGTCACAAATGATATTCTAATAGCCTCAGACAAGGGACTTGTCTCTATTCTTGTTTTGCTCGATCTCAGTGCTGCATTTGATACTATCGACCATGATATCCTATTGCAAAGACTAGAGCACTTAGTTGGCATACAGGGAACTGCTTTAGGCTGGTTTAGGTCCTATCTATCTGAACGCTCTCAGTTTGTACGTGTTAACGATGAATCTTCCACGCAAACCAAAGTTCAGGGCTCAGTGCTCGGACCTATTTTGTTCACATTATATATGCTTCCGTTAGGCAATATTATAAGGAATCATTCTGTAAACTTTCATTGTTATGCGGATGATACTCAACTATATTTATCAATCAAGCCTGATGAAATTAATCATCTAAATAAAATTCAAGACTGCCTTAAGGACTTAAAAACGTGGATGATTTATTGTACTTGGCCCGAAGAATCTACGAAACAAATTATCTAAAGATATACTAACTATGGATGGCATTAATTTGGCCTCCAGTGAGACTGTAAGGAATCTTGGTGTTATATTTGATCAGGATTTATCCTTTAACGCCCACATAAAATCAATTTCAAGGACCGCCTACTTCCATCTACGTAACATTGCAAAAATCAGGCATATCTTGCCTCAGAACGATGCAGAGAAACTAGTCCATGCATTTGTTACTTCTAGGCTGGATTATTGTAACTCTTTATTATCAGGGAGTACCAAGAAGTCAGTCAAGTCGCTTCAGCTGATTCAAAATGCTGCAGCTCGTGTACTAACCAGAGTTAGGAAAAGGGGCCACATTACTCCTGTTCTGGCTGCCTTACACTGGCTCCCTATAGAACACAGGATAGAATTTAAAATTCTTCTTCTCGCCTACAAAGCCCTTAATGGGCAGGCGCCATCTTACCTTAAAGAACTCATTATACCCTACTGTCCTACTAGGGCATTGCGTTCCAAGAATGCAAGGTTGTTGGTTGTTCCTAGAGTCTCTAAAAGTACAATGGGAGCCAGAGCCTTTTCTTATCCGGCTCCACATTTGTGGAATCAGCTTCCAGTTTGTGTTCGGGCGGCAGACACCCTATCCGTTTTTAAGAGTGCGCTTAAGACCTTCCTTTTTGATAAAGCTTATAGTTAGGGCTGATTAGATTCAGCCCCTAGTTTTGCTGATATAGGCTTAGTTTGTCGGGGGACATCTTACTTCTTCCTTCTCTCTGTCTATACCTGTGTACTCTCATGTTCCGATTAACCCAGCTTCCCCAAATGTCTTTCTTTTTGGTGTCTATATACGCTGGGATCCGGAGTCATGGATGATCCTGCGGTCCTGTGTCCTGGATCGCGAGCGCTGGATCTTGAGTCGTGGCTGTGGTCCTGGATCATCGGTCCTCGTGGATTCATCTTCCTATTATACACACATGCATTTCCAAACATTTGGACTACCTATGTTGCAAATGTATTATCTTTTCAATTTACCACACGGCATCTATTGCACATCTTGTCCGTCCTGGGAGAGGGATCCCTCCATCTGTTGCTCTCCTGAGGTTCTCCCATTTTTCCCTTTAAACTGGGTTTTCTTTGGAAGTTTTCCTTGTACGATGTGAGGGTCTAAGGACAGAGGGTGTCGTATTGTCATACTGATATTCTGTACACACTGTGGAAGACCACTGAGAACCAATGTAACATTTGTGATATTGGGCTATATAAATAAACATTGATTGATTGATTGATTGATTGAAGGGAATAAGGCGGAAGAGGGTGATAAATCTTGCAGAGCTCTAGCAGTTAGTTGGTTCATGGCCATGAGCATGAACTAGTGTTCACAGTCCATTTCAAGGGAGGGGAGCCAGAGCAAAGGCCTGAGAGAAGCACAACGTAACGTTAAGTACACAATCAGTAGATTTGTCTTCCCCAGAGAATTTATAATGGATTTGGCTTTCGATTCAGAGGGTTAAATGTATAGCTACTGTACTAACTCATCCCTATGGGAAATATATGGCCGAGATCTTGAATATTGTCTGTTCAGGTTACTGCTGTTCCAAACAATGTTTTGTTCCAACTAAATAAAGTGTGTTGCACAGGAATCAAGGAGCAGTATTTCTGCTGGTTTTACAGAGTAAGGGAGCTTTAGCTCACCTTAGTCTTACAATACAATGACAGAAACAATAAAAAGGATGTATGTTCCATATTCCATTCATGAAATAAATACAAATAAATGCTGTTTCTTCTCAGCACAATGCCATGTCACCAACTGTGGACACAGTAGCGAGTTGTCGCAAATCACTTACGGCTGCTGTGCGCTCACTTGAAGTGGCAATTGGCGCTGTTAGCTAGCTAGCAAGCGACATTATTGTATGAGGTAGAAAATACTGTTTAATTAACCCACTCAAATCAAAAGTGGTATATTTTCCACACTAGTATAGTGGTACGTGTCTTAAAAGTATAAAAAAAAACACATGTATAACTTTTAAAAGTAGGCATTCCACACTCAACTTTTTGAATGTTATGAGGCAACCCAGTCTCACGGCATTTCGTGACGTGACAAGTGAAAGTTGACCTTTTTAGAGACATTTAGCAAAAAAAAACACTTCTGGGGTCATTTGGGTGGATTTTCCATATCTCTGGCCCCCCTTTCTCGATTTTGCTGATTTACATCTCTTTCTAACCAATAGAGCCAATGGAATCGAGGGAACTCCCACATACTCCTTATTTGGTAATGTGTGTGTGTGAGACTGACGCATAGCCAAAACCGGAAGCTGCAATAACTCTGGTGGCTACCATTAGCAGCTAACTTTTACTCTCCGATTTTTACATAAAAATGGAATTATGGATTATAAATAATTTTTTCAAATCGACAGAAACATTATCAACCTATGGATTAACCGATTCAGCCGCGTTTTTTCTCGTTTTAATGCCATTGAACACGTTTTTTGATCAGATTGACAGCTATGGTGAGACGATCTCCCGTAAAACCTCCGTAAAGGTACGTGTTGTGATGTCTGTGTTTGCTTCCCCTGTCGCGAGTTCGTACTGCTCAGTGATAATACAATAAAGCTAAATAATCTGTGGAACCTCAGCTTTAATCGGATATATTTTATGTGCAGCTACGATATGTAATAAGGGTATCTTTATCTTGAGTTCTGTGCCAAAGTGCGTTAGCATTTTTCGCTAAGGGGTAATTTAGATGCTTCTTATGAGACTTGTGTTTTGTTTTGGTAAAAATGGTTTGTATCGTCAGTTAGATGAGATTCTACCCGTTAATCTGGTATAACACATTAATAGGTTCTTAAATATTAAGATGTCCTGCTGAGACACAGTGTCGTGAAAAAAAAAGCCCCCGCCGAGGGGGGCTTTGGGGCTTAACAGGTTAATTGACTATTAGTAGAGAATAACGAGTAATGAATATACTTTATAGGGATCTGCAGATAAATGTTTAGTCTTTTCAAGCACCAACTATCAAATATCTCGCCTGATTGTTGGCACTTGACAATCACCTTCCCTGAAGATTATGGAATTAAGCAAATAAATAAAAACAAGGATAATTGTGTGTTATTGGTGAGTAAATAACAGTGTGTTATTTAGAGAAAAAAAGATTTAAAAAAATACAGATTTCAGTATTCTGAGGCTCTGAGCCCCATTTATTTTCCTCACAGACGACAAAAGAAGTCTGACATTATACGATTTAAAATAAAAACAATAATCGTGGCTTGATATTGAGTAAGAACATGTTTTTATGAACCACACAGCTTCCGGTCTTCCAAGACCCGACCGGACAAAAAGACGTGCTGCAGGCACGAAACACACTACCAATGGAAATATTGCTTTTAAAATCTAAATTTAATATCTGACACGAAAAAAAAGGGGGAAATGGTGTTGGTGAAAACGAATCAATAGATTACATTTCGTGACTATAACACGAAATGCAGTGAGACTGGGTTTTATGAGGGCATCATCCAGGTTCTCATAGTGCACTGCATTTTGCTATACTTATTATAAAGTCGAGAAGTAGTAGCATTTGTTGTAGGCTGACCCAGATTTGAGCATGGCAAGGGGTCCCTCAACATGAAGCAATGGGATTTCGCCATTAGATTCCATGAGGAAAAAATAAAGTATATGATACTTATAGTCCCTACATATTAACACCACTTTTACAACTTTTAGCATGAATGCAATCGCCACAAGTAAAAAGCTAACATTTGGTTATAAACTAATGACATTCAAGTCACGTGACTTCATGTCACTATAAGGAGATAAGCACTAAGCTACAAGCAGACTCGTCTTTAGTGTAATGACTTATTTCAGGAGTCGAGCCAAAAACTGTAAACCTCAAAAGAAGGGAACTAGAAGTTGGAACTCATTTGCAGGTTTAAGGTTTCGATCCTGCATCACTCTATTGGACTCAAAGTAGAACATGTAAGCAAGGAGTATGCAGCATGCCTCACTACTAACTTTACTTTTTTGACCTCCCTTGCTATATTATTTCATATGGTTGTAACTTTAGAGGTGAATCATTTGAAGTGTATCAGGAGAGGAATGTGCTGTTCAACCTGATGCAAACTTCAAACTGCTATGGCCCTGTGTGGACATCTCAGTGTAAACATACCTTATGGCACAGTGTTTCTGGTCCTCCAGGAAAGCCCAACGGTAGGACACGGGCAGCGGGGAGGAGTTGGTCATCGAGATCTCTCTACAACTCCCCGTGCAGTTAAGCACACACCCAAAGTCCACTGTGGTGGAAGAAAAACGAAGGTTGGAGAATTGGACCTCAGCATGCAGCTCCACAATGTCCCTCTGCGGGTGTCCCCGGTAGTGTAGCTCAAGGACCTTGAGGAAAAAAATGTCAACATTTTGTCCAAAATACATATTAAAGTTAAACATTTCAATGAGGAAAGTAAGTCAACTGATTTCACTTTCCTAGTTTCTTTGTTTGCTTAAACTATATGACACTGAAAATACTCTTCTAAATTCAAAACCTAACTTCATTAAAAGAATATATATTTTTAAAGATTTCAAATAACTCAATCTGCAGGAACATGGTCCCCGAAAGTGCTTTACTATTATATTTGATGTTTCTGAATAAACATTACTCTGGCATGATGCATTTTACCTTCTTCACCTACTGCTGGGTAATTTGGTCTATAGTCATGAATCATATCATCGGCATATAAAACCATTATGGGATTAGATCGGTATGCTGTGGGATCCACATACCTCTAAAAAGTTGTATTTTCATAACAAAAACAGCTCAGTATGTTTGCCTTGTGACCATGCATTTTCAAGAAACGGAGCTAGGAAATGTTTCAGAAAAAACGTCTAAACCCATAGATAAACCCAATAGATAACCCACAGATAGGCAAGCACATATAATGCCTGTGTAGGACATGCATGGGGAGGTGGCAGGTTTAGAGAGAACAAGAGTGGTCCGGTGAACAACCTCGGGTACACCGTAGTCTATTTTCGCATAGAATTACCATGAGTTGCAATGACTTCAGTGAAGATCTGCGTTGTCAGTAGAAATAAAAACATTTTAAAACTGACCCAGAAATGTTTGACAAGTTTAAATAAAAATGAATGGGTAACATTATCAAATGCAGCACTTAGATCTAAAATAAATGCAACTTAAGTGGCATCAGTTGCAAGCAGCAGGACATTCATCACACTAAGGAACAAGTCTTTTTTGTGATTTGACCAAATCAAGGCCGAAATGGCTCAAAGAGTCACTTTAGCAATGAATTGTTCAGACAACTTGATCCAGAAATGTAGAAGAAAAGGGCAGTTTGGAAATTAGTTTAAAATCAAGCAGGGAGTTAGGGTTTCAATCTTATTTTTTCAGACGAGTTTGAATGTGAAGGACTTTGAAAGCTCAAGCAGGGATTCTGATGTATTAATAACCTCGGTGAGAGTGTCAATACATATTATGTCAAAGAATGTAAAGAATATATGAACCCAGGTGAACACACAGCATTATTTAGGAATTTCGGTAACACTTTATATTAAGGTACACAAATTAACCATCAACTAGTTGTTAATTAACATGCATATTAGCAGTATATTGGCTCTTTATTCGTCATTATAAAACACCATTAGTTGAGAGTTTTTCCTCAATAACCCTCTAATAAGTGCTTATTTGTTGCAAGTAAGGAAGTTGTTGTACATGTACATTGTACAGGTCAATTAGAATCAAACTACTAGCTTGTTGGTTATGAACAAGACTTCACTTTAAAATAGGGAACATATTCTTAGATATAAATACCTACTTTTGAGTTATTTACACACAATTAACACTTATAGTTTCATGTCTTGTTACATAATAGATCATATTTGTTAAGTGTTATTATGGGAGAATTACTATTCTTGTGGTACTACTGCCTTATCAGGCCCATATAGAGCAGCGCATATTAAGACCAAAACTCATGTACAACTACTTCCTTACTTGCAACAAATAAGCACTAATTAGAGGGTTATTGAGGAAAAACTCTCAACTAATGGCTTATTACTTGTAGAATATGGTCATGTAGAAAAAGGCATTAATAGTTTTATAATGACTAATAAAGAGCCAATGTACTGCTAATATGCATGTTAATTAACAACTAGTTGATGGTTAATTTGTGTACCTTAATATAAAGTGTTACTGGAATTTCTACAGAATGAAAATGCATCACTGTTACCTCATCCAAGACTTGTGACACCCGATCCCGGCAGTAAGATGGATCGAAGCATACCCACAACTCAGCCTTTCTCCCGTTACCTAAAACCATGGACTATAAAATAAAGACAGCAGTTATATATATATACTGTAAAATAGTATTTTAAGTATCACACTTTCTTTGGATTAGTTAGTAGGTATACTTATCTAGGTTCAAGGTTCTTTATTGTCAAACTAACATAGCTACAGAGTAATTATGTCGTTGAAAAAAAGTCACAGGCTTCTCCAACAATGCAACACAATAATACAGATAAGCAGACAATATTAAAACAATATTAAAGTATATTATATTAAAAGTAATACAAAAAAGAAAAATAGTTTTAAAAAAGGAATAGTGCAATACGAGTCTATATACAAGTTATTGGAATGATATATTAGATAATAGATACATAATTACTAAGTAGCAGATGAATGTTGTGACATTGTTTCAGCAGTTCAGTTGTTTAACAGTCTTATTGCCTGCGGGATGAAGCTGTCACTGAATCTGGTTGTTCTTGTCCGGATGCTGCGGTAGCGCCTGCCAGACGGCAGCAGACTGAACAGTTTGTGGCTGGGTGATGGGGGTCTTTTATAATCCTGAGGGATTTCTTCCTGAGCCGCTGGGAGTAAAGGTCCTCCATGGATGGCAGCTGCGCCCTGGTGATGTTCTCTGCAGTTTTCACCACCCTCTCAACACATGAGAAAGTTGGTTCTTCAACTTAACTTTTTTGTTGTTGAGAATCTGGGCTTGCAAGCCCGATGGAAAATCATTATGTTTTCTATCTGATGACTCCCAACGCCTAAGTTTACAACGCTTTTAATAACCTTCCCATAGTTTAATGAAACAGTTATTGTAAGCCTGTCATGGGACCAAGGCTTATCAAAACCTCATCCGAAACCTGCCAGGGGCTTAAACCATTTCAATGCAGATTGTACTACCATATTTAAATCAACTCTCAGAATCTGTGATCAAATTAAAACATGGGATTTAGGGTAACATATAAACAGAACTTCATTAACAGTTCAACAGTTTGTTATCATGATGAATCCACTGAGTGTGAGTCATCATAAAGGTTCAGGCAAATAACAGCAAAGAATCATGAAGGAAAGCAACATTTACAGTAGAGAGTTTATGGCTTACAGTAAAACAATAACCTAGACCAGGGGTGTCAAACTCAATTTCATCGCGGGCCCACATCAGCATTATGGTTGCACTCAAAGGGCCGGGTGTGACTTTAAGACTTTATAAAATATACATATATAATATATTTAATATATATAAAATAATGTATTCTAATACATACAATACTATACAATACTGTTCATGCTCACTACTTGTAGCACTTCGGGATTGCATTCAAATATGAAGTGCTTTATAAATGGAACTCATTATTATTATTATTATTACATAACTTCCTCTGCATTGGATTATTACCGGATAGGGTAATAACTTCATAATTAACTACGTCTGAAAGCAGAAGTCCAGGGCAAATAATTGCAAGTCTCTTCAGTGTGCATGTCACAAAACAAGATGCATTGTGGGACATGTAGTTTATGGGCAACGTGCTCCTGTAAAGTGGCGTGTAACCGTATAATAAACTTATTATATTCTTTGTATGCTCTTGCGGGCCACATTGAATTAAGTCGCGGGCCGGATTTGGCCCCCGGGCCTTGAGTTTTGACACCCCTGACCTAGACCAATACATTAGCTGAGGTTGTTATTCACGTTTCCCCCACACGTGCAATAATAGGCAAGATGGACAGTTACCCAGAATTCAACTGAATTATTAGTGCCTTAAGCATAAGCATTTCAGAAGTTTCCCATTTTTAGGAAGTAATACTATCGTTGAAATTCTTCATTGCCACCTGGACATCATTTAGTTTTAGACCTTTTAAAGCTGTAGTGGGAAACATGTGTCTATCCTCTGGAGCAGTGAGAATAAATACACAAACACTGTCAAAGTGCACTTCAAGTGTACGCCCCTGCACACAATTACTGTAACGCCCCCAAGGGATAGATGTCCCCGCCATAAATGACTTCTTTTTACTTTAGTCCTTTCTCTGAATGCGACATTTCTATAAAAAAGGTAGATTTGTCTCAATATTATTTTGAATGAACAGATTTACTATTTATTTTTAATGGATCATCTATAAAAAGTAAAACAGCTTACACTAAGGCAAAACGTCAAATAATAATAAAAGTCAAATAATGTGCAAATATAAAACAGATTTGCAAATCAAATTCCTTAAATGAAAAAAAGGAATCTCTAAAGTAAATACATACATGCATTTTGATGTATTGTATCTATTTGTTTTATTTGTGTTTCATAACAGGTCTCACCGATTGGCCTTTTATGGAATAAACCCAGTGTTTGTATGAAGACCTCTTGCCTCATGTCTATTAATGGAGGGAGCTACAACATTCATTTTAACTACTAAACTAAATGATCACTGATTGTCTTAACGACGCCTCACAATTCCCCATTGTAGGAGCAGAACTAAACAACAGAGACCTTTCCGTAAAGAACACATCCTTCCTCCTGTCTATGCTAAGCCCATGCCATACATCTGAGGACTTCCCTTGGCACCTACACACCTCCTGTCTCCTTACAATTATTCAGTTTGATAATGAAAAGTGTGTTTTTGAGATATAAGAAGCTATGATAGCAAAGGACATTTGGATGAGGTGGTGAATGGATATCAGATTGAAATGAAAGGGAGAGGTGTGTACCTTGGTGGTGGCTCTGATATGGGCTCCAGAGGCCTCACACAGGGAGAAGGGCTCTACCAGAGAGAGCTCCATGCACACAGGCAGAGAAGACACATTCTCTAAGACCAGCTTCTCAAATAGGGGCGAAAGACTCTGTCCTGGAACCTGTGAGACATATATCATTAATCCAACAATTTAACAACGTCTTTTCCGAACAGGAATCTTATGAAAGACGTATTTACACAATTGCATCTTATACAATTAAAACAGCCTTCAATAACCTTTACAGGGTTGCTTACATTATTAGTGAACTATTAACAATACAGCTACGTCGTCAGGAATGCATCTGGTTTTTGAAAAAATATATAAAAAATGTGATAATGTAGGGACATTTACTGCAAGATATATTAGCTAAATGAAGACAAATGATCTGTTGACCAACCTTCTCTATGTAGAATTTCAGCTGCTTGGAGGAGATGCTGAGCATCGGAGCCACAAAGCGACAGGTGACATCTACAGACATGATGAGCTCCTTCGTGCCCTGGTTACCCACAATGCCATGGCATACCAGGCGCTCACGTACAAGCTGAGGAACACAACTATATTAATAATAAAGATGTATTTTATTGGCACGTTTCATGCACAATATGCAAGTGTTTCAACAAATTGAGAAGACATTAAATTCAAGTCAAATGTTAAAAACCTATGGGCACACATGCAGCATGTGTACCTGACTCCATAGAATACAAGGAGGTCAAATAGCAAGACGGTTTACAAAATAAAGTCATCCAGAAGTTAACCACGGATAACGCAGTCAGGTAACTAAGAAAGACCGAAGACAAAATGAATACATAAGTTAAGGTTAAGTTAAGTTAATTAAAAAAAAGGTGTATTTTCAGCTATTGTTTAAAATGTTGACTGAGTTTAATATTTCCGAGTTTGGGAACGTAGTAGATAAAAGCTGCTTCACCCATTTTATTTTGGGGACATTAAGAATATTTAAAAACCCTGTTGGAGAGAACCTTAGGGCACAGGAACATGAAACAATAGAGAATAAGTTATGTCAGAATCAGAACACCTGACCTATACTAGGGGAAGTTGGATTTAGTGACAGTTATTCCATTTAAGAAAACATTTAAATAAAAGATAAAAGATAAAGTGGGTGCCAGACCATTAAGAGCTTTGTATACCAGAAGAAGGATTTTTATTTCAATTCCAAAAGAAGGCAGGGACGACTTTCATCTATAACAGTGCTTCTCAAAGTGTGGTCGGCGGACCACTGGTAGTCCGTGAGCGCCCCCTAGTGGTCCGCGAGTATATTGGTAACATTTCACATTTGAAATAAATAAATACATTTAAGTTGTCCGCACTCTCGCGGGAATATCTCCGCAATGGAGCGAGCTAAAGTTTCACTTTCGATGACATGATATAGCCCAGCGCAACACCTTCATCAAACATGTTGCCACTTTTTTGTACAATTTTCAGGCGATTTGTAATCTGTTCTAGAAAAACGATGTGAATTGGATATCTGTGGAGTTAGGTGGTCCGCGAGTGTTTTTTTATTGGTTAAGTGGTCCTTGGTATGAAAGAGTTTGAGAAACACTGATCTATAACTACAAACAATTGCTCTAATCTAACAAGCAAACACTGGCTGTGCTTATACAAGTCAGTCTTTTGGGCAAACCGTCTCACCTTGGGAGAGTCTGAAGATCCCGTCAGCACCATGTCAACGGAGTGGCCTGGGAAAAGCTCCGCACGAAGAGGTGTGAGGCTGAACACCAGCTTCTCCCTGCTAGAGGGGAGCGAAGATCCACGGCCCAGAATGTCCTTCTTCCTGGGAGCAGAGATGGGGGGCAGGACGGTCCGGTCCGAAGGGTTTACCCCCTTCTGGGTTTTTGCAGAGGGCAGGAAGTGATCAGTGCGCCAGTACATCCGTTGCACACGCTTGCCATGGTTGGTCAGCTTAAAGTGGTACTGGCATGACTCATGGCTTATAGGACATATAGAAGAGAGCAAGGTTAGGCATAGAGTCACTATTACATTTGTATTTCTAATTATGGTTTTTATAAATGAATACATAGCTTAGCTGAAAACTAGATTCTGTTTGCTCAATGACGACAGGCTATTGCTAAAGACACTCTGATCAATGTGCAGTCATACCAATCCGCAAAAAGGAATGTGGTCAATTCATGACGGGTGTGGCCTGACACCATGGAATGCTTTTTCAATATTATTGTTTATATTTGTCAAGAGCAAGACACTGGATTCATGACGGCTAAACGGTCCTAAGTAAAGTTAAAAAAAAGAGAACAAGAAAGCGGCGCAAGAGAATAAAAGATGTGGAGGACAGAGAGCTTGAGGACAGAGAAATTAGCAGAAGAAGACAGACAGGAAGTACAAACTAAAGGGAAGATGTTATGGACTGGGGGGGATTGTTAAAGACTTGGGAAATAAAGTAAGAACAGATTTTGACAGTTACTGGGCAGAAAACCTCAATCAGTACGGCCACGCAGCAGAACAGACTATGTTCTATAAGCTGAACCAATAGGAGGTTTATTTGATCTATACTGCGAGTTAAATGATTTATTTAGCAAGTAGCCAAGTTATAGGTGGGATAATGGTGCTGCGAGCTGCTCGTCGGGATCCTGCTAGCCCTGTTGAGCTTATTTTCTCATTTATGTCCAACTTGCTGCACATTATCCCTTATGTTAATGCATATGACCCCTTTCATTCTACCTGAAGTATGCGCCTAGGTCAAGGGCAGGTGCAAAAGTCTTGTCACTGACAATTGTGGTGCCAGTGCCTGTGGCCGAGAGATGGACAGTGTGTGTTTGACTGTCCCGGATGGATATTTCCAGCGTGGCCTTGAAGTCCTGCGTGTCCTTCAGGTGTGCCACAACTCTCAGCTCAAGCCGGCTCTCTGGTGGCACTTCCCCCCCACTGGGCTCAACTCGCCCAAAGGACCCTCTATCCCACTGAGGACACACAAACACAAACAAAGTGTAACGTTTGCTGGGACAGGATGCCTGCCCTCTGCATCTGTAGTGGTATAGTATTGGTTACAACAGCTTCTTCATGTTCATGACTATGAATGCCCTGAAAGGCAAGTAAGATTCAAATGAACTCTGGTCTATCAAGCACAAGTACGGGCACGAGCAAAACATAGGACTCAAGAGCACAACCAGGCACTAAGGTCTTTAGTCAAGCGTTTAATCCAAAAGGTACAAATAAAACAGGCAATGATCAAAACATGTACTGACTTGAAGCAACAAAAAAACAACCAACTAGGTTGGTACAAATGCTAAGCAGCTCGAACAATAGCTGACGTCAGAAGAGAAACATGGAGCACCTTCTGCTATACAGACGAGACGAACTGGCACTGACCAAGGAAACAGCACAGAGTGATCTTTAGGGACAGCTGAGCTCATTGAGGCCAGGCAGGTGAACAGGGAGCGAAGATACACAGGTGAGCGAGTGAGGCGACCAGCCAGGGCCAGGATGTGACATGGTCATCAATCTTTGTAAAATGTTTGGGTCTCAATAGTTTTGTTCTTCTGTGTTTATGACTTATAAACAAGTGAAAAAAAGTGTTGGCAAGTGTTGTTCTGTTTCTTGTTGTAATAGTTATTTAAGAGGCTAAAGTGCACCATTACCCCATGTATGAGGTTCCTCACTTTCAGAGATGGTGTCACTCCTTTTTATGTTTTTTTTTTTAATTTTAAACATTTCCCTTTATTTGCCATGATATTTCCCTTTTGGGGGACTTGAGTAGAGCCATTTAATTTAAATTAATTATTATTCATCTTGATGCATAAACTAAATGGGCTATTATGTACTTTGGGTTTAGAGTGAGAACATTTAACCAACCTAAACAAAAAGTAATTGCTTTTAGTACTTAGAAAGATTGTGCGATACCTTTTTTTTACCAAACCTAAATAAAGGAATTAAGGAATTTAGAAAGAATATCCTGACACAATTGTATTTCCGCTGTTCTTGAGTCATAAACACAAGAGGAAAACAATGTAAAGACTTTCCTCTTTAGTACAGCGTACAGTTAAACCTGGTTTTAAACCCTTATCCTCATGGACCCTTCGGTTTATGGAATTTTAATTATTGTACTCTCACTGTATTTGTGTCATTGTGTTATGTTCCTTTGAAATTGGTATTTTCACATTGACCTTGTAAGATAAGTTTGTTGTTTTTACATTGTTTTACATTGCCAATTGTGTTTGTTGATTTGTGAAGCCCTCTGAGATAAATATGATTTGTGATATTAGGCTATATAAATAGAATTGAATTGAATTTAAATCAGACTTAGGAATGGAACACCAATCTTTGTTGTGCCTCTTGTGGCATCCGTACAGTATATGATTGAAACGTGATGCAGGAAAATGTCTCCCTAGTGGGAGGAGCACATTCCCCTTCATGGTGCTGCACATGCCATCGAGGCATATGCTCTGGATGGACCTGGACAGATAGATGTGTGTATCATGAAGCTGCATAATCACATTACTATTTCAGAGAAGCCTAAGACCCTAGAGGTACAAGTAGTATGCCTGACATACAGTAAGTAAGATGAAATATACTATAATTATGAAAATGGGTACAGTGTAGGGATGTAACGATATATCGAATATCGCGATAAATAAATGCCTCAATACCGTCGTAATCAGACGGTCCCATTGAGATCATCGATCTCTTTTTCAAGGGAGACCTGTCCAACATGGCAGCAAGTAGGTTACAACATGAACATAAAACAACAGATAACACAAAAGGACATCGTATTTACAGGGCTACATGTACACACCTGGAGACATTGACAAGTACCAACAGTATATCTCGCCCTGTCAATAAGCCTCACCTTCTTGGCAAACACTGTATTGTTTTTGAAGTGGCGGAGAGACAATGCACAGTTTGACCCACTGCTGTCACCCATGGCCAAAGCATATCTCTCTGTCCCAGCAACATCAGTCCCAAGCAAGAGAGCTGTTTCCACAGCAGGGGGTTTTGTAAACGCCCAAACATCCCAGCTGCTACCTCGAAATGTGGACATGCTCATATTCCTAACAGATAACCTTGATGATGCTGAGTGAGTGAGTGAGTGAGTGAGTGAGTGAGTGAGTGAGTTGAGTGAGTGAGTGAGTGAGTGAGTGAGTGAGTGAGTGAGTGAGTGAGTGAGTGAGTGAGTGAGTGAGTGAGTGAGTGAGTGAGTGAGTGAGTGAGTGAGTGAGTGAGTGAGTGAGTGAGTGAGTGAGTGAGTGAGTTCGAGTTGAGTTACTTGAAAAACTAAAGTGAAACTTGATTTATTGTATTGCCGGGTCTGATTATTATATTGTTGACACTTTAAAATACTACTATCATACTAAAATGCTGTACAAATCAGATTTATTTTTTCAAGTAAAAAAAAAAGAAAATGGCAAGACATAAAATGTTAAAAAAAATATTTATCAATATCGCGATAAATATCGTACCGTGAGTTTTTGGTATCGTTACATCCCTAGTACAGTGTGATATACAAATCAGTTGTATAGAAGCAGTGTAGGAGTGGTAACATGTGTTTCTAAAATATACAAATACGAACAGTGGATATATTCAAATGTCTCCCATATACACTCTCCTATACAGTAGCCTACATACAGTATGCATATACAAGGAAGTGCTGCAAAAAAACACAATATTCATTCTATTTCCAGCTGTGTGGATGATTCCATTGAGATTAGTTGAACAAAGTCCAACGGAAAGAGAAAACAGATGTAAATCTAATGTTCATCTCCATGTCGTTCAACAAAGCCCTACACTTTCCTCTCTGTACTGTGCATATATCTGTGATCGGGATCACAATCGATGTCCTCTACAGCACATCTGTTGATGGATGGCTGGAACATAAACGTATAAATGGGATGTTGAGCTTTCTCGAAGGTGCAGTGGAGCTTGGGCGTTTTCACTGCCGATAAGCCAACACGCTAGATTGTTCATCGATGGGGAAGAATGTCTTTGCTCAAACACTGCAATTGACATTGTTGTTGCCTGAAGCAGAAGCTGTATCAAAATCGTATTGGATTTTGTTTGACGTCTCTGTGAAATATAATTCCTTATAGGAGGCAGGAAAAAAGCAAGCTGAGGAAGGATGCCTCACTGGGGCAGGCACCGCTTGACTTTAGGAGTCGTAGATCACTTTCTCAGCGTTTGTATAATCGGCTCGAGGTGCGGGTGAAAGCGGACTTGGTGCGGGTCGATACGAGGGGTGATCGCTGTAAGGGGGTGGGTAGAGTCAGAGGAGGAGAAAGAGCAAGGGGTTGATTCCCCGGAGAGAGTAGCAAGACGACTGGAATCTCAATAATCACATCAAACCTGTTGCACCCCACAGCTTGATTAGCATTGATTGCTTTTGAATGCAGCAAGTCAGGAGGGCTTGAAATTCAAATCGGTGCTGCACATGTGCCAACATAAACCCCACATTGCTGCTGTAGTGAACATGGATGCTAGGTCTCCTGTTCAAAAAATATCATAAAGTACCAAAAGTTAATATGTTGTAACATGAATCTTAATAGGTTCATATTTCTCTGTGCAAAAAATGACTAAAGAACATCTAAATCAGGGCTATTCAATTAGTTTGGAATGGGGCCGGTTGATGAAAATCATCCAAAGCAAGGGGCCGGGGAAAGATGGCTTGAAATATGAGCAATCATATTAAGAGCTTCAGATACAGTTAATACTACAATAGCATAGTGGAGTGCATATATTGTGTTTAATTAACAACATAGCCCCAAGGCCTTTATAGATCTAAATGGCAAGTTCAGAACTCAGTAGGCCGACATGTGAAGCTGATTTAACCATCACCATCATTTCATCTGATTTAATGTAGATGAAACGTGAAATGATCCAATCATTCAAGCAGAGATGCAATACATGACAGGAGTTGTCACTACAGTAGCTAGTGGGTTTGAATTAAACTCACATTTGTTTCTCATACAGCATCTCTGTATCGTATGTTTATTCTCTCTCTGCCCTAAACGGCTTGTTGGCGCTCCTGCCCCCCCCCCCCCCCTGACACAGCGAAACCCAGCCCGAAACCAGCCCGAGCACACACACACACACACCCGCAGCCTCCCGCCGTCTCAGGCTGAGAAATCGGCAGAGCTGCAGCTGAGAAAAGATTGAGTGTGTGTGTGTGTGTGTGTGTGTGTGTGTGTGTGTGTGTGTGTGTGTGTGTGTGTGTGTGTGTGGTGTGTGTGTGTGTGTGTGTGTGTGTGTGTGTGTGTGTGTGTGTGTGTGTGTGTGTGTGTGTGTGTGTGTTACTTAACTATACCCAAATACTTCACTATACCCAAGAAGAAAAAAATGGAAAAAGAGAAATCTCCAACGAGGCGTTCTGGGACCAAGGTGTGAGCCTACCTATTATTGTGATTATATATATATTGCCACTGTTATTATATTGTTTTGATACTACTGACACTTACTGTATTGATCTGCTGCTGATAAATAAAACACCTAAAAAAAACCTACATGGCGATTAAACAGATCCTGGATCTTGCTTATTTCTCCTCTGACACTTTATCTTTAGTGACCTGTGTAGCATCCTATACATCACATGTAAGTGATTACCAGTGTTGTGAGTGTTGTGAGTTATATTTTATTTTAATTAATTATAGTAAGGGAACATCTTAGGAGTTAGTGTTGTGAGTTTCAGAGCAGTGTAATAATTATTTGAGCTATAACTAAATGTTTTTATGAATGTCCTCTGAGGAGGACATGGGGATTTGCTAACTTTTTATTTCCTCCATTTTACACGACACAAAATGGAGTCCACTATGGGCCCAAACTAACACGTAGGTTTCTGTAGGGTTCATGGCAGACGGATGCAGTTGCTCTCAGGAGGATATATAATAAACGGTGTGTTAACTGCTGAGCCCATTTACTGTGCATACGACCCACCTGGCACAGTTTGTTATTATTTTGCCACACTGTTTTGATACTGACATGTTATCTTTGCACTAACTAAGGTGTGTCTGCACTATTGTAATTTTAAATAACTCAGTTACAAAGCTGTATAACACGAGCACCAAAACTACAACTTCAGTCAACTCTTTCCTTCCGGGAAAAGGTTGTCCCACTCTTGACCTAACTATCAACATCGGCCCCTCTGTTGTTTCTCCGACTCAGACTGCAAGGAATCTGGGTGTGACCCTAGATAACAACCTGTCCTTCACTGCAAACATCGCTGCTACAACCCGCTGCTGCAGATACACGCTTTTCAACATCAGGAAGATACGCCCACAGCTGACCCAGAAATCGACGCAGGTTCTGGTCCAGGCTCTCGTCACCTCACGCCTAGACTACTGCAACTCCCTCCTGGCTGGTCTACCTGCATGTGCGATCCGACCTCTGCAGCTCATCCAGAATGCAGCGGCTTGTCTGGTCTTCAACCTTCCTAAATGTTCCCACACCACTCCGCTCCTCCGCTCCCTCCACTGGCTTCCGGTAACTGCTAGAATCCACTTCAAGACACTGGTACTTGCGTACCATGCTGCGAATGGATCTGGCCCTTCCTACATCCAGGACATGGTTAAACCGTACACCCCAGCGCGTGCACTACGCTCTGCATCAACCAAACGACTCGCTGCACCCTCGCTGCGAAGGGGACCCAAGTTCCCATCAGAAAAAACACGTGGGTTTGCTATCCTGGCTCCAAAATGGTGGAATGAGCTCCCCATTGACATCAGGACAGCAGATAGCTGACACACCTTCCGGCGCAGACTGAAAACTCATCTCTTTCGACTCCACTTCGAGCGATAGAATGACTAACAAAGAACTGCTAACAGAGCACTTATATACTAATAAAGGACTGGCTTAGCCAGTTGAGCAGCACTTGAAACGATTGGCTCTTTGAATCCTGATGTTCTTATATGATTCTGTTTTCCCCAAGGTTGTGTCTTCCTGGTCGAATGTACTTATTGTAAGTCGCTTTGGATAAAAGCGTCAGCTAAATGCAATGTAATGTAATGTAATGTAAAACTCCATCATGTCTGAGGTCGGAAGGTAAACAGACGCATCATATGCAGCGGAAGCGGACGTTTTTCTTGTTCTTCTCTCGGTTTTTTGGCGGATTGCAACTTTAAAGTGCATACCGCCACCTACTGTACTCGCCACCTACTGTACTCGCCGTGAAGTTGTTTGCGGCCTGCCAGTAAACTCAAAGCAGAAGAAGAAGAAGTGACGTCAGCGGCTTCATTTGCCTAATCCACCCCCAGGAACTCATTGCGGTGTGAACGCGATCTGCTTTAGTTCATCAGAACTAAAAGAGTTCTCATGAACTGTTGTGGGAAAAGAACTTGGTGTGAACGCCCCTAATATAATAACAAACTGTGCCAGGTGTGTCGTATGCACAGTAAATAGGCTCAGCAGTTAACACACCTATATTATATATCCTCACTGTAAAGATAAAGTGTCAGAGGAGAAATAAGCAAGATACAGGATCTGTTTAATCGCCATGTAGGTTCTCTTTTACCACTTGCTGGTCTTCCGACCGTTACAACTCTTGTTGTTGTGGTCTTTTATTTTTTTGTAGTCCTGCTTCAGTTTCTTTATTTTGTCCCGGCATGACTTAGCGCTGTGGACGATTCCCATGGCCGCTAACTTTACTGAAATACAGTCGTACATTTTTCGCGTTGGAAACTGCCTTCAGTAGAAGTCTCTGGATCGCGTCGTCCGAGTAAATCTCCAGACGCACCGACACATCATCATCACTCCACC
Organism: Pseudochaenichthys georgianus; assembly: GCF_902827115.2. NCBI lineage: Eukaryota > Metazoa > Chordata > Actinopteri > Perciformes > Channichthyidae > Pseudochaenichthys > Pseudochaenichthys georgianus. Next base: position 10,835,189 of record NC_047508.1, read on the forward strand.
GCTCCGCTGATTTATTTCGTGTTGCCATAACTGCTTTCACAAAAGTAATCTCTTCGTTGGTGCGCTGCGCTGAGCTTTTAATGCGAGCAAATACAATGGCGGTTTCTAAAACTTTTTCAGAGATTTACGGGGCGTGGTTTGCAATCCACCCAGCCAATCAGAAATGCGAACCTTTTTCTCCCACGAAAGTCCCTGCTCTCTAGCAGGTACTGAAAAGGGGGTAAAAATGTTTCTGATGAACTAATTTAGTTCAGGGGGCTTTTTGGTGTGAACGCAAATATATCTGAGTTCTGATTAACTATTGTGGGAAAAGTACCTAGCCCTAATCTAAATGATGCAATTCCCTTATTAACATCATGGTATTTATTGTTTAGTCATGTATGTATGTACTATCATGTATCTCTGTTCATATTCTGACAACAGAAAAGGCAAAAAGACCATAGAAGAAAGTTATGTAGTACATGAGGTTAGACGTTTTGTATGCTAAACTAAGCTTGGATATCTTTGACCTGCACTGTATTACATTACATTACATGTCATTTGTTAAACGCTTTTATCCAAAGCGACTTACATACATTCAGTACTGTGGACAATGTGGTGAAGTGTCTTGCCCAGGGACACAACGACATGCTGACTGCAGTGGGACTCGAACTTGCTACCCCCCTGATTCGAAGTCCAGCACCCTATCCACTGAGCCACAGCCGGTATGAAATAATCACTAAAAATGAAGGTGTATCAGGGGTAATGTTGTGGTCATTCAGATGACAGGCAAGTGTGGATATCCTTCCGCAGATATCCCCGCAATCTTCAGGCATCAGGTCCATGTGTGTGGCTCTACGCCAGCCTATCGAGCGAGATTTAATGTAATTCAAGGAGAATCTGCATCGATGGATGCTTGAGAGTGCAGGGGGGAAACTCTTTCCCTCAACACTGCCTCAAAGGAGAGGCCAGGGGCACACCACTGCAGGAAGTATTGAGTCATAGCTCCAGTCAAAAGTGGATTGAAAAGTGATAAGGCGATGCAAAGCGAGAGAAAGGCTTTCAGAAGGCACTGATAGGATGTAGATCTCAGGGGATTAAGATTACTGAGTAAGCACGATGCATAACAATAAGCAGAACGTTATTCTTCAAGCATGAGAGTCTCGATAAGACAACATTAAGGGACAAAATACAAGCCGTTGATGTATCTCTATTAAAAAGTAAAGGACCAAAGACATTGAAGTGTCAGTTTAGGTAAAGTAATGAAAAAAGATTGTTATTTGAAGAGTAAGAGATAAAAGTTGAAGTGTCAGTTTAACTTTGGATATAGTATTGAATATTAAATGAATACATCGTGCATGAAATACAAACACCAGAAAACAGCAAGACAGTTCAAGTCGAGGATCGTTGAGATTCCCTAATCAACAAATCAAGCCCCCCTAATTCATTCATGCCATCCTGAATTGACAAAGTGTCACCATTTGACTGGCTCTGAGGAAAATCACTGATTATCCTGTGGTAGGACTTAAATTGAACTGGCAACTAATTAATTCAAGAGCAAACAAAGCACTGGACCTATTAACTCATTAATCACATCTCAAATTAGACTGCAAATTAATTTAAAACACATCTTAAGAGCATGGCAAGACTGACAGAAGGTTTGCACAGGTAATCTAGCCGCTGGAGGGTCGAACAGCATTAAATCCACCACGAATGTCATTATTCCATTATTGTATGCTTCTAGACTGCAACATATTACCACTAGTTTGATTGCCTAATAGGCTTATGAGTGGCTGTGTTGGTGTGTGTTTACCATGCGAGCAGTGAAGTGGGCTGGAATAGGTGACTCGTTTGACAGGTGCAGAACTCGAGTTATGTCAGGTCAGAACAGGGATTCGGCCAAAGTCCAGCTTCGGGGTCTCAACATGAACTTTTGGTCCCTGACCAACACAGAACAAGACCACCTCCTGGAACAGAACGGAACAGAGGTGGGTTAGAGAACAGAACTTATTATATAATTTTGCGGTCTCTCACAGACCTTTGTTTTCCTGTGACAGCTAGCGCAGTAATTTAATTTTTTATAAGAACACAAATGAAAAAAAACTATTAGTTAGCTCACTAGCTAGCTAGCTAGGAGGAGACTGGGCATTAGCTCTGAGGCGTACATTAAGTTAAATTGATGTAGCAACCTCCACTGCAGACATTGCAAACACTTGCTGATAAAATGTAATTCTAATTCAGGAAGATATATTGCTGTTCTTCATTCATAACACTCCGTTCGATGTCTCACTATGGGATGCGCCTCATCGGCGGAGCAAACAGACACGCACTCAATCTCATTACGCCAATCCTGATTGGCTGGTGATCTTGACGTCAGCGTCAGGGAATTCACCCCCTATAAGTAGCTTGCGCCACAACGCATGCGTCATTCAAACACCTATTCTCGCTTCAGAGCACATCTCACAGTAGCCGGACAAGCTTAACGGTCCACAGACAGAACCCCAAATACCCATTTCGGTCGACGGGCGCTCGCGGGTTCTCCTTCTGCTTCACAGGAAGCCGGTAGTACTAACGCAGTTAGTAAGTTAAAATCGACCTCGCCCTTCTCTCCCGAGAAAAGTAAGGACTGTCCGATTTTTTTAAGCTAGCAGCACACCTGTTGCTAGCTCGCTCCCTCTCTATCGACACCACGTTACCGAGGACGTTTTTTTCTTTCTCCTTCTCCACGGAGGAGGAGAAAGGATTTAAAGAGCATTACTGTCACTCCAGTCAGTAGTCTCCGGGAATTAAAGGACCCACACCGTCCCTTTTCTCCGGATTAAGGACAAGGTGGGTAACATCTTTTTCTCCCATCCTACCTGTCGAGAGCAGGTCCTCTCCACGCCACGAGGCGAACAAGATGGACGCCCCTCTCCCTCACACCAGAGGAGTCAGGACTCGGTGGCTTGACTCTGCGGCTGCGGGTTGGAAGATCTCGGGCGCAGACACACACCAGGTCTGCTCGTCCTGCCTCGGGCTGGAACACGCCTGAGGCGTAAAGAGCCTCCGCCGACGGTTAGCACGACAAGCTAGCCTGTCGGAGCAGGACCCCCCCATGTCCACTGACCCGCCGACCGGCAGTCAAGACACGGGGGCGTCCGCCACAGAGAGTGAACCCCTCTCCGTGTCGGTCTGGGGCTCATTATCTGCGATGGCTACAGAACTGGAATCCCGCGCCCTGGCAGGCCGGGACCCGGTGACGGCAAGACACGCGGGAATGGGTCCCCGCGCTTTACCAAGCTGGGGCTCCCGGTTAAACCTCACCATGGTCTCACCCACGGAGGATGTCCTCGAGCTGGACTACGAGGAGGACGAAGAAGAGGCCGCCTTTGCGTCCACCTCCTACCGAAGGTGGGCCCGTCACCGAGCAGGAACCCCACGCTGCCAGCAAAGTCGGACCGTTTTCAGTCGACAATGAATGAAAAGTCTACAAAGCTGCAGCGTTGTCCGTCAGGGCCCCTGAATGTGTCCTCGCTGCTAACCCGCTTACCAAGCGGAGCTCTGCGAGGACCTGTCGTGTAACCCGGGGGCAGCCACTCTGGACGAGATGGGCACGCGGTCACGGACATTTGCCTCCGTGTCCAACGCTGCGCCGTTCCAGGCCACGGGCAAGGCAATGGGGATCATGGTGGTGCAGGGAAAGAGCGAGATGGCTCAACCCTCACCAACCCTCCCAGACCGGGAAAAGGAGGATGTGTGGATATGGCCCATCGTTCCCGAGGGAATTTTCGGCTCCGCTCTCGCCCCCCTGCAAAGGAGGTGTGAGACGAAGAAGAAGAAGGAGGACGAGGCACTCCACCTCTGCCTCCCTCGAAGGGTCCAGCCGCTGCCTTCGTAGCAGCAGTCCTTCGCCCAAGCTGTCTCAAACTCTGCCCGGTTTAAAGCACCGGAGAAGCAGAGGTCGCAGCCCGCCCCGAGTCCCCAGCCCAGGCTGGAGACAAGGGCAAGCTGGCCTAGAAAATCTCCGGTTCCGGCTGCAGCTCAGGCACAGCCAACACAGAATTTCGGCCAGCAGTCGAGGAAGAAGAAGCGAGCGGCGTGACAGCCCCTCCTTCTCCCCTCTGTGACATTCCCCAGCTCTGAATGTGTTCCCGCCGCCTCGAGAGATGCCTCAACACCATCCTCAAGTCCGCACAAACACATGTCACACATTGGTTGATTCTTTTATTATAAAACATTTGCCGCTGAGGCATCCAGGCTTCAGGCCGAGGGCGCAGCTCAAAAAAATGAAAAGAAAATCAATAAAACCAATAAACAGCCCGTCAATTGTTCCCCTTCTGAGAGCAGCTACGGCATCTCTCAAAAGGCGGATTACTGGCGGGTCTGTGAAGGCACCGCCATCACGCGCATGCGAGAGAGGTTCTCTCTCTCCTAGAAAGGAGGGTTTTATCTATAATACCCGCCGAGCAGAGTCAGATTACGCAGACCAATGTCCTCGTAAAGCACCTGCTCAACATGGGTCTCATAATAAAACTAAACCCCGCGCGCCACGGCGTGCGGAGAGTATTGGTTATTATGAAATGCGTAGTGGCACTACACCCGACTTTTCTAGTACGGGGCGCGCCTACAGGTGCTGTCCTTTCACGGAAGGTGGTCACCACGGACGCATGTCTGACAGGCTGATAGGGTATTTACGAAGGTCGCCCGGTGAGGGGTCTCTGGAGCAGAGACCTCCAGCGGGCGCACGTAAATCACCCGGAGCTTTTAGCGGTGTTCCCCACCCTAAAACGCTCTCTGCCTTCTCTCAGAGGACTTCATGTCCTCGTGAGGACAGACACCCACGCCCGATCCTTCACCCACGCCCAGAGCGCGGGGCACTATGGGCCTGACCCGTGAGTGGTACAATCTGAATACAGTGGGACTCCCTCAGAAGGTGATAAACACTATTCAGAGTGCGAGAGCTTCCTCCACCAGATCTCTGCCGACTGTAAGTGGAGGGTGTTTGAGGAGTGGTGCCTTCAAGAAGGACACATCTCTTTTCAATGTCCTGTCGGGGTGATTTTATCATTCCTACAGGACTTGATCGATAAACACAGAGCTTTCTCCACGATCAAGGTGTACCTGGCTGCTATTGCTGCATGCCATGTGGGCTTTGAGGGTAAGACGGCTAGCCAACATCCCTTGGTCTGCCGTTTTATGAAGGGAGCTCGCAGGCTCCTCCCTGTCTCCAGGTCGCTGGTGCCCTTATGGGACCTGGCAGTGGTTTTAAAATGGGCTCAAAATGACCCCATTTGAACCCCTGGAAGGAGCTGACATGAAACATCTGTCACTCAAGACAGTGCTGTTACTGGCCCTGGCATCCGCCAAGCGGGTCAGTGATATCCATGCACTGTCTGTACATCCCTCATGCACTCAGTTCGCCCCAGGGCAAACGAGAGTGTTGTTGAAGCCCAACAATGCCTTTACACCAAAGGTGGTTGGTTCGTGTACCCCAAATGACATTGAGGCATTTCCTCCGCCGCTGGTTTCCTCCGGGGAGCAGCAGCAGGATCTGTTGTGTCCAGTCCGGGCTTTACACACATATATGGACAGATCAAAGGAGCTTCGTCTTAATGACCAACTCTTTGTGTCCTGGGTTAACCCTCACAAGGGCAAGCCTGTTACTAAGCAACGGCTCTCCCACTGGATTGTGGAGGCAATTGCTCTGGCCTATACGAGCCTATACTATTGCAAGCACCTTCGGGTCTGCGGGCTCACTCGACTCGGGGCCTGGCTACATCCTGGGCTTTGTTCAAGGGTGTTTCCATTCAAGACATCTGTGCAGCGGCGAGCTGGTCCTCGCCGCTCACTTTTGTCCGCTTTTACAGGCTGGACGTCTCCGCTCCAAGCGTGGCCCGAGCAGTGCTGGGCACCTTGTTGAGTCGGGACTCCACCCGTTAAATTCTGGTTGATCGGTGATCTTCGAGATAAGCTCGTCTGGCAATACGGGAGCTACAATTTCCCATAGTGAGACATCGAACGGAGTGTTATGAATGAGAACTATAGGTTACTTACGTAACCCCAGTACTCAGAGTAACATGAAGTGAGATGTCTCACCAGACGGCCCTCCTTGCTATGGTGAAGCGAGAAGAGGTGCTTATTTTGAATGACGCATGCGTCGTGGCGCAAGCTACTTATAGGGGGTGAATTCCCTGACGCTGACGTCAAGATCACCAGCCAATCAGGATTGGCGTAATGAGATTGATGCTTCTGTTTGCTCCGCGATGAGGCGCATCCCATAGTGAGACATCTCACTCCATGTTACTCTGAGTACTGGGGTTACGTAAGTAACCTATAGTTTTTACCCCAAGGGCTTCGCGTATGCATATATCGTACACATATATTCAACCATTAACAGTATAGATGTTAACACTTAGAAGCACACACACACAAATGCACACACACACACACAGCATTCCACTGACCAGGGACGGCTGGCTGCTGCCAAACACAGCAATGCGTAGAGTGTGCTGCTGCCTTCCAACCGCCTTAGCCAGCAGAACCACAGGAAGCTCTTCTGAAGTACGAGGAAGAATCAGTCCTCTCGGTTTATCACTGCCAAAAAGCAATGACGGACTTTCCTCATATTCCTGAGAAAGGTGACCCATGGAAATATGTTTTTAATTCAGGCATACAAACCCAACATTGCAGGTTCAGATAATAAAAAAACAAAATTAATATAATATGAATTATGGCATTTTATTATGGCATTATAAAAAGTCATTAAAGTTATCTCTACTTTTAACCAGCTGCAGAATTAAAATGAAGTTCTTATTAATGGATCATTAGTTAGAACCTATTAATAGTATATTTATTATTCCGAAAATGGCCATTATGTATAATGAGTACTTTTTGTTTTGGTACTATAAGGACCTTTGATGGGACTACTTTTTTTTACTTTTACTTAAGTAACATTTTGAATGCAGGACTTGTAACTTGTCATTTCTACACTAACTGGAGTAAAACATCATTTTAGTAAAAAGGTAATTTCAATGTTTTCCAATTTTACCAAAACGTTTCATAGTGCTAATAAGTCAGGATCTGAATTGTCTAACCATAAAATAATTGTAATTATATTTCATCTAAAAAATTGTAATGTAAAGTTCAGTGGTAATGGCATTAAAAGGAAATAATTCAAAATGTTGGGATTGACAATGATGTGCTTTCTTGTGGAGAGACGGATGAATGAAGGATTTATTTTGTAATCATATAGCTCACATCTACCACATATACATTTGGCTGTATTCATCTAGAAATTAGCCATTGTTATAAAGAACCTTGACAGGCTTGGTGCTTGATATTTTTCCACTAGGACCCTAATAAACATAAAAATAATGTTCATCTGCAACAAATGACTTAACCTGGTCGAGCATGCCGTAGCAGGCCAGCAGAGGGCTGCTGTTAGTCAGCCGCACCCGCTGCTCATACGGGTGATCGAGGAAACACCTTTCAAAGTCCAACACTGGAGTCTCCACCACCATATCAGGAAAACCACCACCTATTAGCAAGAGAAATAGATAAAGAAAGGTGAATGATGGAAAACGATTTCAGGTTTATTTATGAATCACAACGTGACACAACTGCTGCTATTAATCAGAAATGATTCATAAATGTTACAATGACGGTGATTGCCGAGAGGGAAGTCAGATTACCATCGCTCCACTCCTGAATGATGGTGCATGGTGACATTCAAATGTATTATTATACAAATTGAGCTCTGAATATTGAAACACATACTCCACTGATTTTGCCGACAACCTGTATGGAAGCTCAATGGACCTTATTCACAGCTTGTCAAAGTGTTAGCGACAACCAGAACACATCAGAATAAAGGCACTTTATTTGAAGAAAGAGGGAAGTCGGAGTGTTTTTAACAAGCAACAGGAACCTCTTCTGTGTGATGGCCATTTGCAACACAGTTGGAACACGTCAACACTCATTGTGTCCATATTACTAGCTCATCCTTTATATTCATCTTCTACAAATAAAACCATCCAACAGTGTTATGGCAGAAGACAAAACACATATTGAATACAATAAATGAAAGGAATAATATGAAACAAGAGTTAATAAATAGAATAAAATAATATGAAAATAGAACAAAATAAAATAAATGATGGTTTATAAATGAAAGTAAACCATGCACTGATACAAGACCATGTGCATGCACGTTGTTAGACAATGTGTTGAATAGAAACAAATGCACAAATGGATAATAACTAATTATCTTTACTCTATTCCTAATTCTACAGTTTTTTCTTTGTTGTGGATTGTATTTTTGTATTGTTTGGCTTTCTCTGAAAATATATGATACAATCTGATAAGCTAACTTTGTGCAAGTTTGGAGTACACATGTCAAAAAGTGTGTTGACATGTGTAAATGTGTCTGACCTGGCGTAGATAGGCAGAGTCCCGATCTCCTCCCCGACACCCTCCACATCCACCACCAGCGCCAGCCTGTATGTCTTCACTGTGTTGGAGCACAGCGTCACCTGTATACATATAACACACACAATCAGTACTTTTAAAGTCTGGCAAGCTGCACCACCCGGTTACTCATTGTGCACTGCATGTGGTCCTACTTCACATTGAAAGGCAGTTCAGCCCTCAACACAGCACATGTAAGTACAGAACCAGCGACACAGCAGGGGGGGAAACCAGCTAACGTGACTCTATGCAAATATAACTAAATACACCCACCTTAAAAACTCACAACATTTATTTTGTTCCAGGAGAAAAACAAATGTAAAAAAGATAATTGTATTGAGGGTTGATGCAAAACACTTTTTCTTTTGAGGGGTTTCCTGGAGTCTCCAAAATGTAACAATTTCAAATGGGTTCCCACTCTATTCAATGACTTACTATACCTTAATAGTGACATCAGACAGGCTACGCATAGAGCCGACAGCAGGCATGACGGTGAACTCTACAGGCTGTGCACCAAGGCCTCCATCAGCACCGCATTCCCAATTGATCCTCGACACCTCATCCGCCTGTTTGAGACTAGTAACACTCGGAGACCCTGTCCCGTCCCCCAGGACACGCAGGGCAAAGTTCAAAGGCACAAAGGACGTGTTGTAGAGGGTAAAAGCCAATGTTTGAGGGAAACCTGAACAAAGATATGGATGACAAGGATAGAACAAAGGGGGACATCAACAAACCAAACAAGGATGAAGTAGAGAATGTGATCGTCTGGAGTATAATATATATTTTGTCGCAACTGAAATTGAATAAGCCCAGGACGATGTCACTCACCAAATGCTACGTCTCCAAAGTTGATCTCAGACACGTTGAAGTCGAGTGCGGGAGCAACAACACAACCCCTGAAAAAAGAAGATTAAAACATGAGCCATTATGCAAAGGAGGTTACACATGTTTATATCATGGAAACAAATGAATAAACAGCAAGATTACAAATGAAAACAGTGGAAAACTGTTTGCTAAAAGATGGTCAACATTAATACCAGAACTCCACTACCAACATCTCATACAAATGTTCTCTTTGTTCCTATTTGTTGAATTCTGTATGCCTGTATTTGCTTTGTTTTATTCAGATTATAACATATATTATTACACTGGTTATTGTTTGGCTAATATTAAAGGAATATTATTTAGTAAATTCATGAATTTTAAGAGAGATGCAGTAATTGAAATGTGCTCCTTTAATGATTTGATTTGAACTCGATATTACCAATGAAGATGTATGTTTGAATAATGTCCATAAAAGACATGAAGCAATGTTTCTAAGGTACAACGTGTGTCATTGTGTAAGCATCTCTCCATGTCTCTAAAAAGTCAAATCATGAACCATGAGAAAACGTCATCATTTCATTATCAACACTGCCACTACTTTTAAGATTTCCATTTGTCTTGGATGAATCTGAATTGCTCGCTGGCTTCACCTGAAGGTCACGGTGAGTGGTTGAGGCTGTCCTGTGACGGTTAGCAGCAAGTCCTCAGAGAAAGTTCCCAAGATGCAGCTCTGAAAGGTGACTTGCACAATCTGCCAGGGCCCCAGAGGACACGACACCTTCCTCAGGACTGAAGGAGAAACAGCGGCCGAATGTGGTGTCGGGGTTTGACATCCTGAAAGGGGCGTCAATCAGCCCTTTGTTGCACATCTCCACCTGGAAAGAAGGATCCACTCATTCAATACTTGTGTTGTACTCGGCCCACCCTACATAATCAAGGAAAGAGCTCGCAGTAAATGTATGTTCTTTTTTGTAATATCTTTTCAAGTTCAGTTTTGATTTAAATAAATGATGTGCTGATGAAAACTATTTTACTTACACTTGTGTATACTAGAAAAACATTTGTCAAGTGTATCTGTTGGTTTTATGTTGGACATTTTAACAGTTAAATTACTTTAGACTTGTAACAGTTTTGTCTTATTTATAAGAAGAGGCACAGAACGAGTATGATGTCAACACAAAATGTGAATTTAAGAACATTGGTGATATTTACAAAAATACATGATGTAATGTCATGCAAATGGCTAACAATACAAACTTCAGTTTTGTTGTTAAGGCACTTGACGGAGCAAAACGATTTCTATATGCTATATTGTTCCTAATGGGACAAAATAACATGGACACCTTATAATGTAAACATATTCTATTATACCAATAACCTCATAACAGTCTTGCTCCATATCCACGTTGTTACTGTTGCATTGTATTGTAACTGGCATTCACTCACTATATAATCCATATAGCTTGGCCTGTCTCGGATTACAAATCCAAATGATTTGATAATTGTAAGTTATCTTGAGTTTGACTAAACAAAAATACTTACTTAAAAAAGGTAGGCAGCAGGATATACCACACACACAAGTTGTTACACAGTAGTACTTGTTTTAAAGGCTGTTCACTTCGGCGTAACCTTTCTTACTTCATAACAGTCTTTGCCACCAATGTCTACGTTTTTCATATCCATGCGGTTATAAGTGAGTTGGAGGTGAGGTCCCAAGCCCTGTGCCTTTATTGTGAGCGGCAGCCGAGCTTCACGACCTATAGGAGCAGTGACAGACAGGAACACATAGACAACACAGGTATGAGGGTCAGGAGAACAGAAAAGACCAAAGCAGAGATTCATGAACAACGCTGGGAAACATGGACTGCATACGAGAAAAAGGAAAGGCTGTGTGGGTCGTCAGTTTTCATGTATTTCAATGTGTTACGTATTTGTCGGTTGAAATATAAAGGGTTAAAAGAAGAGTTGTTCCAAATACAAAATGTCTAAATCCTTGATAAACAGTCCCTTTACATCAGCTTCTTTCTAATCTACTTTTCTCTTTCACTCTCTGTGAATGTACTTAAGTGCAACACAGTTATATCCTGCAGTCCTGCTGAAGAAGCTTCTAAAGCTTCTTGCAACATGAGGAATCGGGGAATGGTCGTCTCCAGACCGGCTGTCATTGACCTTAGCTGGTCAGGTCGTTGCCCGCTGCCTCAGAAGACATGGAAATGCATGTAAATCTGGCCTCCGGCTGCAGAGACACTCGTGATGGCCACATGCAAATGTCCCAACAACCTTTTACTACCGCTGGGATGAGATGAATATATTGGAGCCTCATGACTGCGTTGTCGAATATGCAAATGAGTTCATGTAGCAATAAGTGATCGGAGAGTGAAACCAATCAGGCAGATGTAAAGGTTCATGTGTGATGATAAGAGTAGATGCCATACGCTACAGCAGAAGAGAACATACAAAGAGAGAGTTCTTCCCTGACCATAACTACACAGACAGACACGGCTTGCTACCCAGACCTGTGTGTCTAACCTTTGTCTGCACCAACCCACTGAGGGGAGGAACATATTTTATGAGAAAGCCAACGCTATTGATTTATAGCAGGAGTGTAAAGTCTGCTTAAAGTTGTTAAAACAACTTCCAAGGTGTGGAAGAACAAACAAAATAGTTATACTCTGAGAAGGTTCGGCTCAAGAACAAAGCCAACTTTTTGTTAAGTGTCTCTTACGAAGTGTTTTAAATGTAAGCCTTACATATTCTTAGCTTTAACCTGCAGCTAGTCATTTTATCCCAAATTCCTCCCTTACCAAAATTCAACAATACATGTATTATCTTTTAAAATGGTATCTGTATCTAGATTCATTTGAGATGGGGTGTGTTTTATATCTCTCCGTAAAATGGTTCTGAATGCCCGTTCGTGACAACACCTTATATTTGTTGTGTAATTAGTTTGAGACTGAAACGGACAAAGCCCCATTATTTGATAGTTGTGGGCACTTGACCTACTGTAGTGTGTGGTCTCCATAATGTTGTCTAAATTGTTAGTTGCATTTTGAAGGTCTCTGGGGCTACTTGACATCCCAACTGCTAAGTTGGACCGTGGTGCAAAGGACATTCTGAATAGATGTTATACATGGGCTTGCATTGTAAATGAAAGTACCAATGCAAACAGAACGATATTAGAATGTCTGTACATAGTAGGCAAGATTACATGTCATGTTCTGATTTCATATTGCACTGTATGCTGCTGGTGTAGCTAACCAGTCAGTTACATGTTCTGATCAGTGCCCTTGCTTTAGAGGTAAATGCTGTCCATAGAACATCTTTTTAGTAGTTAGCATAGTTACACAAGTGAACAGATTTCAAATGAGGTTTACAGCTTCATAGTCATGCTAGAAGCTCTCTGAGGCAGAATGGGGCAGAATGGGGCTTTAAGGTACAGGTACATTTTTAACAATGTTCACCAAGTTTAGCATGTCTGTATTTTAACATTTGCTAATAAGCATCAAACTAAAGGTAGCCCACATCTTAGGATAAGATAGGAATGTAATTAGCCTAGCAGGTATCTTGTATTAAGAAACAACATACTGGAGACATTTAAAGTGCTACCTTATAACAAGGATTATGGATCAGTCGGGAATCAAGTGATTACATCTCACCCTAAGGCATGTCAAGTCTGTACTACCATACGCCATGACAATCAATCCCAAACATATTGAGACATGTTTCTCAAGACCAACATGTTCATGCATCTTAGTTAAGATGTGTACATGCAATATTATGCTATGCTACCTAAATGGTTGTTGTGTTTTCTAGCTAGGCACTGACCTGTGACATGACAATATATGGTTTGTTGGTACAGCTTGGCCTCTTCGGGTTTGAAGATAATGTTGAACTGCGCTGGCGTCTTAGGCCAGATTTCACCCTCCTGAGCCACGAGAAGACAAGAGGAGAAACAAGTCTCAGTCATCAATCAGACATGCATATAACTGGAAGGGTAATCTCTCGCTCGGAACGGTTGGTTAAGAAGAATCCACACACAGAATCCAATTGTTTTGGGTGGAAGTTTAGGTGCATTTTAAAAAACAATGTGGTGGTATTTTTATCCTGGTCAAATCTACATGCAACACACACTAACACCAACTATATCTGTCACCTACTAATACCTGTGTGTGTGTGTGTTTACTCTCTCCCCCCCCCCCCGTCTCTCTCTTGCCCTGTCCTTCTGTTTTTTGACCGTCTCCGCTCTCCCTCTGCCCAGGGAGCCTGGCTGAGTTGAGCGAAGGAGACACTGGCAGAAAAGAGGGATGGCGGTGTCAGAATAGGTCATGCTACCTGAAGGTCCCCCGGCAGAAGGAGCTGTGACCCTCCCGTTACAGAGCAGTCAGATTGAATTCACATTTGACCAATTTGGCATAGCATGTAGCGAAAAGTGTCTTTTTACCTAAAGACCCTGATTTAAACATCCAACATGCTTAAGGCCGTAAAGTGCTGCAGGAAATGAGTTACCATTTAACCACTTACGGTTCCTTTGTCTCAAAGTCAATGTGTCTTTTCACATGTGTTTGGTTAGATGCCTGAAATAAGATCTGTGGTTGACATAAGCTGAAGAGCAGACCCCGGCAATAACACTAGCTATCATACCTCGTATGAGTGCATTTGGAATATTTCAGTACTGCAGTTATCTTTCCCTACTTCCTAATGATTTGTGCTTCACATCTTTTTCTGAAAATCATTATGTTTTTCATCAAGGTCAAGGAAAAGTGGTTTGGAAAAGACAACGGAACAGTTTTTTAGACTATTTGATAGGAGCCCCTTATTTGCACTTACCGGCAAACCAATGATTTCACTTCATCACTCTCTCACTTAGTAGCTAGGTTTCCATCCAAACGTATACATTCTCCACTGGAAGATCATTGAATGATTGCATTAAAAACCTTTTTTGCAATATTTCAAGATATCTTTTGAATTGTTCTGCCTTTCCAACTTATGATTTCTAAGCAGGTGGTTTTAATTTCAAAAATGTTAAATATATAATTATAATACCCCTCTCGTTCTAAGCCTCAACATGTTACTGTACAAACACGGCAGATGCTAACAAGTGACGCGACATTAGCCACATTTAGCTTAGCAGTGGTGACGCGAAGCCATGCGACCGTTTATAGCATAATGTTAGCTCTTCACTTCTGCCGATTGCATTAATGATTCAAAATTCATAAAGTGGAGGAGACTATACTGCTGAACAAGAATGTACGTATCATAAACGTGTGTTTACCACATATCTTGTTTTCCACAATATTCCAAAATTCAATGGCAAAATCCTATTGGCTTTTAGTTGAGAGTCCTTGAGTTGCTCACTCCCGGGTCGGGCTACAAAAATACATCATCACTGCACCACTCTATTGAACTAGCTACTAAATCCCTGCCAGCTTAGAAAAGGCTCTATTTAACTCTCTTGGAATTAATTAAAGTATCAAATTATTCAGACACATCATGAGCGGTTATTATCTCTGCAGTACAGTCTTAATAAGGAGAGAAACTAGGCTGCAAATCCATGGGGTATGGATTATTAGCTGACAACAGATACTGGGCAAGTGGGATGTGTAAAGACAGGAAAGCACAGACACACATAAACACACCGCTGGTTCCAGAGTTAAGCAGCTGTGTGAGAGGACCAGGCGTTGGTCCTCCACTAACTGGCTTCTGCGTTCTTGCAGGGCTTTCGACAGCTGTGGGAGGCGATAGATCGCTGTGGGGTCGGACTCACACTGAACAAGCCACCGTTTCCTCTCCTCCTCCTTCTGTTGGAGTGATGAGCTCTCCCTAGAGAAATGGAGGAAGCAAGGGAAGGTCAAAGTCAAAAACAAAGAGAAATGAGGATGGAAGAACAAGGAGTCTCAGACAGGAAGAAAGTGATGGGAATTTAAGCTATTTTTGGCATCACATGCGGTGTTCATTTGACTTTCTACATGTACACAGGGAAACGGGGAGCTTGTACAGGCCACACAAAACATCTTTTCCAGTATTGTCTGTGTGAAGTCATTTATGTTCATACACACATACCTCAAGAAGCTCAAGGCCTCCTCTTGCAGGCTGGGCCACGTCGTCCAACAGTACTGTAGAGGGATCTCACTCCTGTAGGTGAGAGATACTTTGCACACGTTGGCCAGGGAAATGTAAGTCTGATTTACCAGAACAGAGTCACGCTCAAGATGGATGTCCAGTTCCTCACAAGCCCCGTACAAACGGATGTACACATCTTCACCTGCGCAGAAAAACAGCACATGGAGAAGAATAGAGACAATATCAGTGTTTTTGAGACTTGTGATTATTAACTATTAAGTGCTCCTTTATGTGGGTCCCATAAGACTTGGGATGGTCACACCAAATCATCATTTTAGAAGATGAGTAGATGCTTAATCAAGTCCAAGTAAAACTCCTGAATAAGTAAGGTGAGTGAGGAGACGCTCCAGTCTTTAAAACCTCCGCCTAATTATCTCAAAAGAAGTTTTCTGGGTCGAGGTTTGCGGGCTGAGTGTCACATGTGGCTGACAGCAACAACTTCCGCGTATGTATTGAAGAAGTGGATCAAGTGATTGATAGCTGAGGCAGTGCCGAATAGTCATTTTTGTTTAGGAAGTTTCCCCAACTGAGTGAAATGACCCAGAATTACTGGAGTGCTGGCTATGATAAGAGCTTTTTGAAAGTGCTATAAAAGGTGCATTAATGCTTCCCTGTTACCACCTTTGGTGTTGGATACACCGGACCCTCCTTGATGAAAGGAAAGGATATAATGCCATCCCCTAAGTCCTTGCGGCTGCCTCATTTCAAGTGTGGCACCAATTGGCCATTCATCATGACCGACAAATGCAGATAATTAAGGTTATAGTGCTTATAAAGCTGTTTCCAACTTAAGCCATATCTTGCTAAAAAGCTTATATGTTTTAACCTTTCGACACTATTGTAAACCAAAAGGCAAACTATGACGATTACGCGAATGAATGTTGTAAAATGATCAAATGACATCGACAAGTTTTGTGTTTATAAGGTTATATTTTCATTCTTCAATGGTGATCAGGACAGTATTGGACCTAACGAGTTATGTACTATTATTTTCCAAATATCATATTATATTATTACTATGTCTTGATCTTAACTGACGTTTGTCAAGGAAAAGTGGAAGAAAATGTACCATTTTCTTTGTACTATTTGACCGTAGACTCGTATACATCAGCCAATGAGAACATGCTATCTTGACCGACCAATGGTGCAATTGTATCACCCATTCACTTAGCCAAATGGACCATACATCCTAAACAGGATTTTGAAGAAATGATGCAACATAATTGTACCTATTGTACTTCCTGCAATTTGAATATTGCACTATTCCATATTTCAATATCATTTTGTATTAATTGTGCAGCCTTAATCAATATACAACTGTACAGGAAAGTTGGGTTTATCTAATGCATGAAGTAAAGCAATGTCCTGAAGTGTAGTTGCATGGGGGAGCGACAGTTAGACACTGTTATTCTGCACATATAGCACAAAATAAATGTACCCACCGAGCAGCCACTGCTGCTCCTATGGGAGTCTCGGGCCTAATGTGGGCAGTGGATTGAAGAGAAACTCACAGTGGAGTCAAGGACACACTGCAAAGTCTAGCTTTGAAATGCTGGATCTGGATCAAAAGGAGATTAAAATGGCTCTCAAAATATCCTGGAAAACTGGCATCCAAAACAAATAATGAAGCCAAAGCCTTTTGGAGTTTCTGCTATGTGAAAAAGACGGCTGAAATAAATAAGAAATGCATAAATAATAATGTAGTAGACGCACAGTAAATATGAAAAAACATCAATTTCAAAGTATGCATCTCTGGAGGTCAGAGAGACAGACTCTTTAACGGTTAATAGGAAATCGAGTGAGTCTCTGTAGAAGATGCCACCATTACAGTGTGTGCCACCAGTGAGCGAAAGAGCAACAATAAGCAGCAACACAACCACGATGCAAAGCAAGGTTTTGTATAAAGCCACCATGAACAAGGGCTTATGTAAATGAAGTGAGTGTTTGTTTATATTCAAATAATAAGGACTGGAGTTTTAGTCTGTAGAAACACACTCCCTATCCTGATAGTATTTATATTTGTATACCTGTTGAGGTTAATTCTTTGAAGTAAGGACACATCCCTCTGAAAGTCTCTCTTAGCACACACAGTGAACTCTTTCAGTGTGGATACAATATAAGGGAATGTCTAAACACAACAGGGTTCTCCTCCATGATGATGGAGTTAATCACTTCTTTGATATGTTATTTCCCTAGTGTAAATGAAAACAATGATACCTTGGTCAATCAAATTACCCAAATGAGACATGGAGGATCTTTCTCATTTGCAAACAGTGCAACTCAAAGAGTGGGCATTTCATTTCATTGTGACTGTTGTGCTTTTCAAAGCTCGTCTTACGCCAAAACAAACGTGGAGACTTGCCATTAATTACTTTGCACAATTTAATGGAGTGAGCGAATTAAATGAATTACAAGTGTGTTCAATGGACGAGGGGATTGACGGGCGCTCCGCAGGATGGTGAGTGAACCCGACTCTTGGCTGAGGGTTAGAAACGTGACTCTGGTTTGACAGTGCAAAAATGTCGGGGTCTCAACTTCCACCGGTGCACTTCCATTGATTTGAAAAAACAAACCCAAGGCAAGATGAGGCTCAGCATACACTCACAGGCCACTTTATTAGGTACACCTTGCTAAGTGGCCAGTGAGTGTATATCATCTAGATCAGTGTTTCTCAAACTGTTTCATACCAAGGACCACTTAACCAATAAAAAAACACTCGCGGACCACCTAACTCCACAAATGTCCAAAATCGCATAGGTTTTCTAGAACAGATTACAAATCGCCTGACAATGGTACAAACAAGTGGCAACATGTGTGATGAAGGTGTTGCGCTGGGCTATATCATGCAATCGAAAGTGAAACTTAACCTCGCTCCATTGCGGAGATATTTCCGCGAGAGTGCGGAAAACTTAAATGTATTTATTTATTTCAAATGTGAAATGTTACCAATATACTCGCGGACCACTAGGGGGCGCTCACGGACCACCAGTGGTCCGCAGACCACACTTTGAGAAGCACTAGATGCAAACCGCGCCAAGGAAATCAAAAGTAGTTTCTTCTTCAAATGTTTACATTTCAAATGTGCCATATACAGGCACCGTATGCATATGCTTCTAAAAGGTTGCATGCAATCAATGAGTGATTTCTTTGTTAAAGTTGATGTTAATGTTGACACCACCATTTGCTAAACTGTAAATCAATTTGAATAATTAGGAATGTGGAACAACACTTTTTTATTATTGGTACTTGAGCACACACATTATAAAGGGATACATGATTAACTTTATGCATGCACATGGAAAAAAAGCACACAAAAAGGAACTTTCGGGGAAGATAGGGAAGTTTTGTGCTTTAAGTTCTTTCATAATATTAGCTTTTATTTTCTAAATTTGGAGTTACCAAGAGCTGCCGATATTCCCTTCTATTCCTATACAGCAATCCGAATAATTCGCAAACAATACGTGCACGCTTGAATTTAAATGTATAGTTTTTTCCTTTGAGATCACTTTCTATGGAATGTTACTTTGAGTACCTGTGCAGACCTTGGCTGCCTAAATAGTCTGACATTGTGAAACAACCAACAGTACGTCAGCTTGAATGACAATGCTTAGCTAACTTAAATTAGCTCAGCTAGGGTCTGCGTTGGTCCAACAAAAAGACATTCTTAATCAAGCGTTTTGGCCGTCCAAAGTGACAATAGCCGGTGAAAAAAACAACTTAACATCTGGATGTCCTCGTAAAAGACTTCAATTAAACTTTGAGCAATTTTAAGAACATACTCATCTCTGTTTACCATCGACGCCAACCATTGATGGGAGTCACTACGAGGCATATTCCTATATATAACCAAATAGCATGGTGTGCAGACCAGAGGGCCTATTTTATGACCAGCACAAATTGGTGCCAGTGTCATTGATCATTTCAGAATGGAGTTGTTGTCATGTTATCATTCATCATGTTGTGCAAGAAGCTTATGTTACTGTGTGGTCTAGTCAGGTACTGTAGCAGAAAGTGATTGCTCCATTGACCAACAACATACTGGTCTAAAGTCATTGCTTGGTCATTTTCTACCTTGTAAAGGATGCATTTATCCAATAGTAAATAGGGCCCTCAGTATCAACGACTCTCCGTTGGAAGAACGCACGAGGCAGTCTTCAGATTAGTCCATCGGTAGCTCTTCTAGTGAGGGACCTACTAATTGTGAATGTGTGAGTGTTTAAGTGACGTACAAGTCGTTCACATAATTAAATGAAGACAAAAACCCAGGACTGTTTAAATGCTATTTGATTAGCGTCAGAAAAACTACTCTCTCGAACACAACATACTCACAAATAAACACACTCAATTAGCCCAAGATTTCCCTTCACAATGATTGGTTCCTATGGTGACAACACATGACATTTACATCTTACTTAACACAGCAAAGATGACGCCAGAAACAACAGGAGAAATCCAACCAGCCCAAGTGTCTCTAGACCTTGTTTGTGCAAGGCTAAAAAAAAAAAAGCATTAGGGCTCTTTTCACATTGGAGTGATTTGAATATAATAAAAAAGACATTAACTTGTTTTGTTTATTTAGGCACTATTATGCTTTTCTTGTAGTGTGATATAGGTGTTTGTGCATGTGAATGGTCTGCAAAGCCTAACATCCTAAAGTTCCCTCCAGAGGGACACCACTGCAGCACAGGCAGTATGAGAACAATAAAGACCTTTTTGAACAATAAAGCATTTAAACATGTCAAATAGAGCACAAAATACATATATGAACCTTAAAGTGAGCAGAATAGGGCCCTTTAACTTTTTAACTAAAGAAAGTCCAACTAAGATCAAAGCACTTTTTTTAATTAAAAGACAAAGACATAAGTCAATAACGTCATAGATACAATTCAACAAAAAAAGTGGAAACTGAATGAAAATTAAATCAAAAAGTTAACTGTTTCCAGGATATTTAACTTCCACAATGTTTAGCATTAGGCTATGTGTTGAGCATAAGATACGCTCTCCCATAAGGTTTAAGTCCTGCTCAATGCAGAATGCAAAAGAGAGCTTTTAATTAATCAATCTCTGCCTGGGCTTTGCCGGAGTGAGCAGAAGTAATTAATTGTGACCTGAGATTCTTCTTTTTCTAAGTAACATTAAAGCCTCAGTAGAAGTAAACCTCTACTAGTCTGACTTACTTTCAGATTCACGAGAAACAAATTGCCCCGTGTATAGTGTGAGGGGAAAAACAAAGTAGACTGTGAAGAGTGGAGGCTGGTTAAATCTATACAACGACCATTTAGTAAAAACACATATTAGAATTCAAGGACTGCTCGCATTTGCAGGTCCAATTATCACAGAGATTTCCATCATGTCTAGAAGCAGAAAGGGGGAATGAGAAAACAGCCTGGCACAGTTCCACAAGTCTTTGCGTTCACTCGGCACTAAAGATAAGCTGTGAGATATCATCGGATGGAGAAGAAGAGAGAACAAGCAACAACACAGAGGACAGAGGATGAGTGATATTAGGAAATGAGGGAGCAAGAGAGAGAGAGAGAGAGAGAGAGAAGAATTGGGGTATACAGAGAGAGAAAAGCAATTATCTCACAGCATACGGATGCTATGACGGCAGTTGACAGGCAGGGAGAGCTGCAGCTTATTGCTTAGCTTTCATCATCGCTGTCCGTCCCCACAAACCCCCCCCCCCAACCCCCGTTTGCTTTCTCTTCCCATCATTTCTCTATGTACACAGCGAGAGAAGTTCTCACCCCCCTCAGCTACCTTTGATTACGGCACAAACAGCAGCTCTGCAGTATGCGTGTGTGTGATAGTGTGTGTGAGCTGCTCCTCTAAAAGGCTGCTCTGCTGAAGTCCCCTCTGTGCTATAGCCTTGTCAAAGCAGATGCCTAAGCGCTCCCTACGAGCTGTCCGTCTTTTCATTTAAATCAGCAGCAGTGACACAGGGGAATGCTGTCTGTCTGTGTGTGTGTGTGTGTGTGTGTGTGTGTGTGTGTGTGTGGTGTGTGTGTGTGTGTGTGTGTGTGTGTGTGTGTGTGTGTGTGTGTGTGTGTGTGTGTGTGTGTGTGTGTGTGTGTGTGTGTGTGTGTGTGTGTGTGTGTGTGTGTGTGTGTGTGTGTGTGTGTGTGTGTGTGTGTGTGTGTGTGTGTGTGTGTGTGTGTGTGTGTGTGTTGGTAGTTATCACTTTTTGGGGACATCAATCCGTTTACACACTTACGTCATGGGGACCTCTAACGCTTTGGGGACTAAAAAGCAGGTCCCAAATGAACAACATTTTAGATGAATGCAGGAGTGTGTGTGTGTGTGTGTGTGTGTGTGTGTGTGTGTGTGTGTGTGTGTGTGTGTGTGTGTGTGTGTGTGTGTGTGTGTGTGTGTGTGTGTGTGTGTGTGTGTGTGTGTGTGTGTGTGTGTGTGTGTGTGTGTGTGTGTGTGATTGCGTTACTGGAGCAGCAAAGACTCTCTGCTCACTTTTAAGACTGAACAAGGATTGTCTAATACACCGTGGTGGAAAACAAGCCCGCTGAGCCAACTATTATTTTTCAAGGCTTTTAACTGACAGTGGGAAATAAAGACGCAGTGTGTAGCCGCGTTAAGCATCGTGATGTACATGCAAATTGACACGCTAACACACACACGTGCACACAAAGTCAGTCTCCAATGGCCCCTCAGCAGAGTGAAACCTTTTTCCAGCATGCTGACCTGAAACATACATGAGCGTGAGGGAGACAGGGAAAGGTGCTAAATTAAAAATGATAGTCTCTTGATGGGCTGTAAGTGGTGTTCTGGACCTAGGCTGCTGCCCCCCCCCCCCCCCCTCCCATTATAAAAGCTTAATGCTGTAGAGGGCTGTTTCTGCTGCCAATCCTTCAGTAGACCTGCCTGCTTACGTAGCCTTTTAGCACCTTTAAGGTCACGCATAGGTAAAAAATGCTGTTAACTTTAAACGTACACAACAAAAATAGGATATTCAAAACACTCATCACAGATGGAGATATGTTTTACCCTAAACAATCATCATCTAATAATTAAATGATAAACTCAAAATGGATGAATTTAGATCTAAACTCAGAACATTTCTCTTATCCACCATAATCCAATCATAAAGAGGCAGTTTTCTCACAAGGTGACTTTGCTGAGGTAGAGTTTCAGGACCAGTACTGATAACAGAATGATTGTCATGTCAGCATGCTGCTGAATTTCCCCTCACATGCACACAGACTCAAACACAGTCAGTGCTTCACAGTTAAAGTGGGGGCAGTGAACCGTGGAATATCCACCCAGGTGATGCATAGCTAACAAGGGTGAACTCAAGTCATTTTTGTTTCTGCATGGTACAGAGCTGTTCTGCAGTATTTGTTTAACACCATGGGATTATCCTACCTAGATTACTTTTAGGGAACTATGTAGCCACAATTAGCTTCAGAGGAGACTTTGATGTGGCCGGCTTGGGTCAGCAGGAGTAAGGCAGATTTGGTTCTGATTGAAGCATCCCCTTGGTTAATCAACAAATCCAGTCACGTCTGCTATTTCCAGCTACTTGTGTTCAGCTGAGGGTACACATGTAATGTGGGACTAATTGCTCTTTCCCCTCAAAACAAACACTGTAAAACTGGGTCTCGTTTGCCAAGTTACCAGTAGCCACGATTTTGCATTAAAACCTTCAGTAAGTTTACATAACATTAAATGTTTGCCATCCATCAAAGTAATTAAAATGTTGCCAATTTTCTTAATTAATGTAAGGTTTTCAAATTGTTGAGATAAAAAATAAAATAATCGGACTGACCCCTAGTTGAATAATCTTGCAATGCGCCAATGTTTTCCAAAAACGTTCCTCTTTTACCTCTAATTGATCCCCTTGTGTGTTAACAGGAAAAGTCAAAAGCTTCGTCTTTTTCCCTTTGATGTTAACGAGTCTGGCTAATTGTGCAGGAAACCAAGGTTACCCTAGCATAATGTGTGACCACGGAGTGTACATCTACAGTACAAGTACAGGGAAATGTACGCTCAGGCTTTCTGTTAGGGGGGTCAAAGGCTAGAGCAGACCCCAGGTCTGAGGCCCAGGAGGGGCAAATGACAAGTTATGTATCGATGATGTTATTGAAAAAACATTGTTAAAAAACATCAGGAAGAGCGCTACATAACTTTAGGTTTTAGCAGCTTGCATGGCTAAATAACATAGCTAACAGCTAACACTAAAAGAGGTTGCTGAGTTACATAATGATGCGTTTCACTACTTTGAGTAAAGCAACTTGGAAGAAACTTAAATAAATACAGTTTTTGGAAGTTAGTAGTTGTTTCAGAGCAATATAAAACAGATTTTAGGGAGGAAATTATGACACTATGACCCCTCCCCATCAATAGCTCTAGGCAAATTATAAAAAGATGTATACAAAATGTATTCAATCATCTATTTACATTAATAATTTGGAATGTGGTTTATGCAAATAACCCCCATAGATAACAATAACAAAGTAAAAGGACAACATAAAAAAAGGACAACATAAAAAAGAAATGTTGTGACAATGGTAAAGAGCCTTGGGTAAAAGGGCCTGATTTGATTTGTCCTCTGTTGTCCTATTTTTTTATTCCTTGTATGTATCACAACAAAAACAAATTGTAAAAAGATTCTCACAATTTATCACATTTCTAAAAAAAGATTGTTGGAAGACTTAAACAGCAACTTTACATCAACAAAGATTTACTAAGCAATGCAGTCACATTTAATAACATTCACAATTAATAAAAAAACAGAGGATGAATAATTCAGCAGTTTACTCCACTGAGCTGAGTCCTTACAGCAAGAAACAAAAACAAAATACACTTAAATAAAGTGCAGTTTGTACAAAAGGTTGTGATGTGTTTCCAGGGAAATGCAAAATCTTTATGATAACAGATATACAGTACCTAAACTGGCATGGCAGCTTACTGTCAGTCACACTGGTGTATAGGCAGTGCTAGTCACCTGTTTTATGTGATTCAGAATGCAAATAATTAAGCTTGGAAAAGTGATTTGCAAAATATGATCACATCTGCACCAATTTCCAAATCCAACACTTTAGTGTGCAGATACAACCGGAGATACAGAAATAGCAGTAAGTCCATTTAAGGTAATTTGAGAAGAGAGGAGAGCTGCAGAGGAGAAGAGAGGAGAGGCATCGCCACCATGTTTACAGCCCAATTCCCTAAAGATGTTTCAGATTCTTCTTTCATTACCATTATGTATGTCACCTTCATCTTCCCCAGTGGACACATACACATATCAACACAAGCTCAAGAGTACCTTTATAGTATATACTCATCTGCTACATCCAAGGTTAAAGAATCCTTCTTGAATCCAAAACCAGACATTCTCATATGAGCAGTTGAACACACATGTGAGTTTAAATTAAGCAGCAAATAGAAGACAATTGGAGAGGAGACAATGCATAGTTAATTGGACCAGCTTGGGGAATCTATCTGTGCCTGGCTGCTATGGGAAACCCAGATAAGGGCTGCATGCGTGATGAAGACACAGTGAAATACACACTCTCAATAATATTGACAGTGAAGCACAGAATGGAACAGTGGCCTCTTGTCTGACCAAAGTAAACGTCTGCCAACCGTGTGTGTGTGTGTGTGTGTGTGTGTGTGTGTGTGTGTGTGTGTGTGTGTGTGTGTGTGTGTGTGTGTGTGTGTGTGTGTGTGTGTGTGTGTGTGTGTGTGTGTGTGTGTGTGTGTGTGTGTGTGTGTGTGTGTGTGTAGCAGTCCCGTTCTGCTTCAGGGTCACCATTGCTGCAGAAAGAGAATCTCATTATGGTGTGTACCTCAGTGATTACAGTAGACACGTTCATCCTTGTAGTTCCACTCCATTTGACGCTGCTGATAATGTCAAATGTTTGCAGAAAAATCGTTGTGCGTTTTTGATGCGTGTGTACGTGCGTGCATGTGTGGGTCCCGCTGTAACAGATATAATGAGCCAGTGAACTTTGTTGGGGCTGCAATTCTTACATAGTTGGAATTGAGTTCTCCATGTGTAATGTGCATATCAGTGTGTTGCAAAAGAAAAACGTTTCATTGATAAAATAGTCAAGATTACAGAAGCTGAATAAACACAGTAATTCACAAGAGGGGAGAGATTGAGAAACACATTTGAAAAATAAGAGTGAACATCTGAAAAGTCTCTTCTATGGAGGGATTTATTCCATACCAGAATTTAGTTTGTGAGAAATGCTTCAGTGGAAGGAAAAACAGCTGACGACTCTGCAACAAGGTCATTCTTATTATTAAGATCATCTGCATATGCTAATTAGGAGGGCTATTTATATTTGAATACAGCTATGGGAAATAAATGATGGTACTGTACGATGGACACTAGCTGCTTTATCAGATGCTGAGGTCATAACATCTTCCAGTTAGTTGTAGCCCTAGTTTTCCTAAAGTCTTGTAGTTTTGTATTATTTTAGAGGCCTTCATTTGTCTTACCTGTGTGGTAGTGCAGATGCAGGTCCTGGCTGTGGTCTCCTGTGGTCATGGGGTTAAAGGTCACAGTCACCTGCATGCTCTCGCCTACATCAAGAGTCCCACAGGGGGGCGTCACAGAGAAAGGGCTGTAAAGGAATAGAAAGTTATTTGAAAAAGTGGGAAAACAAACAGAAGTAAAGGCATGACAGATAACACTTAAAGGGCCCTATTATGCTAATTATCAGATGTCATAATTGTATGTTGTGCCTCTACTCTGACATGTTTTAATGTAAAAAAAGTGCTTTATTTTTATCGTAGACTTAATCCTATCCTGTACTGACTCTCACCTCTTTGTGTCTAGATTGAACTTGGCCTCAGCATTTCCTATGTTGCGGACCAGGTGAGTCCTCTCTGTGGAGGCTTTCACGGTACAGATGGGTAAATGGAGCTCATCGCGAAGATCAAGAATGCCACGTGGCCCGATGGCAAGTATTGGTACCTCAAACCGCTCCCTCTCCGTCACACAAACCAGTCTGTGGTGGTAGTCCTAGGTGAAAAAAAAGTGTTCAGCTATCAAGAGATCCATACAAACTTAACACACAAAGTAATACCCAGGGGGCAAAACCCCAGTTTTTGGGAAATCAAATATGGAAGTTGTAAAAGGTTGTCCACCAGAAATTATATCTAGGGCCTTCAAGGATCACAACCTAGGTGGACAACCTGGTCAACTAGCTACTGGAAAGCTACAGTGAGGCCCTCACTGTAGCTTTCCAGTAGCTAGTTGACCGGGACAACCTTTTACAACATTCCATGTCTGTAAAATGACTTTGCCCCCTGGGTATAAGGCAATTTGTGTTTGGTAGATGATTTCTATGTTGTAACAATGCTTTTTTTTTTAATACCGTTGGAGTGCCTATTTCTTACCTTTCCAATGGTACCACATTAGTGAGGAACAAGCATTTGTGGGATGAGCAGCAGAGCTAAGTATGTGGGGTGTGCCCATGACAAATGACAAATGTAATTGTGTTGCTGCTGACTCTAGTTTAGTGTTGTTTGGTGGGTTGGATGATTGAAGTCTGATGAAACAAGACATATTGGCAACAATTGATTTATTAACAATTGATTAATTTAACAAGCAGCCTCAGTAGTGGGTTGAATAATCAAACACAGCCACAACAGCCTCTCCTCCTCATGCTGGTCACTAGCCTGCTCACACTCTGCTGTGGGATGGCATCCCATTCTTCAACCAGCATTTGTCCCAGGTCAGCCAATGTGGTTGTGTTGGTCACTCTGGCACGGACAGCAGGGCCAAGTTGATCCCACAAGTGTTCAATGGGGTTGAGGTCAGGACTGCAGGCCATCCTCTCCACTCCTACTCTATCGGTGCAGCAATCAGCAAGGCATTCTCTGCGTCTTCTCCACACTGTGACCCTACGATCCATGTGCCGTAGGCAGAATCTGGACTCATCTCATGCTCTGAACATAATGTTCCTCCACGTGTTGAGGTTCCAGTGCTCTGAACATAATGTTCCTCCACGTGTTGAGGTTCCAGTGCTCTGAACATAATGTTCCTCCACGTGTTGAGGTTCCAGTGCTCTGAACATAATGTTCCTCCACGTGTTGAGGTTCCAGTGCTCTGAACATAATGTTCCTCCACGTGTTGAGGTTCCAGTGCTCTGAACATAATGTTCCTCCACCTGTTGAGGTTCCAGTGCTCTGAACATAATGTTCCTCCACGTTTTGAGGTTCCAGTGCTCTGAACATAATGTTCCTCCACGTGTTGAGGCTCCAGTGCTCTGAACATAATGTTCCTCCACATGTTGAGGCTCCAGTGCTCTGAACATAATGTTCCTCCACGTGTTGAGGTTCCAGTGCTCTGAACATAATGTTCCTCCACGTGTTGAGGTTCCAGTGCTCTGAACATAATGTTCCTCCACGTGTTGAGGTTCCAGTGCTCTGAACATAATGTTCCTCCACGTGTTGAGGCTCCAGTGCTCTGAACATAATGTTCCTCCACGTGTTGAGGTTCCAGTGCTCTGAACATAATGTTCCTCCACATGTTGAGGTTCCAGTGCTCTGAACATAATGTTCCTCCACGTGTTGAGGCTCCAGTGCTCTGAACATAATGTTCCTCCACGTGTTGAGGCTCCAGTGCTCTGAACATAATGTTCCTCCACGTGTTGAGGCTCCAGTGCTCTGAACATAATGTTCCTCCACGTGTTGAGGCTCCAGTGCTCTGAACATAATGTTCCTCCACGTGTTGAGGTTCCAGTGCTCTGAACATAATGTTCCTCCACATGTTGAGGTTCCAGTGCTCTGAACATAATGTTCCTCCACGTGTTGAGGCTCCAGTGCTCTGAACATAATGTTCCTCCACGTGTTGAGGCTCCAGTGCTCTGAACATAATGTTCCTCCACATGTTGAGGTTCCAGTGCTCTGAACATAATGTTCCTCCACATGTTGAGGCTCCAGTGCTCTGAACATAATGTTCCTCCACGTGTTGAGGTTCCAGTGCTCTGAACATAATGTTCCTCCACATGTTGAGGTTCCAGTGCTCTGAACATAATGTTCCTCCACGTGTTGAGGCTCCAGTGCTCTGAACATAATGTTCCTCCACGTGTTGAGGCTCCAGTGCTCTGAACATAATGTTCCTCCACGTGTTGAGGCTCCAGTGCTCTGAACATAATGTTCCTCCACATGTTGAGGCTCCAGTGCTCTGAACATAATGTTCCTCCACGTGTTGAGGTTCCAGTGCTCTGAACATAATGTTCCTCCACGTGTTGAGGTTCCAGTGCTCTGAACATAATGTTCCTCCACGTGTTGAGGCTCCAGTGCTCTGAACATAATGTTCCTCCACGTGTTGAGGTTCCAGTGCTCTGAACATAATGTTCCTCCACCTGTTGAGGTTCCAGTGCTCTGAACATAATGTTCCTCCACGTGTTGAGGTTCCAGTGCTCTGAACATAATGTTCCTCCACGTGTTGAGGTTCCAGTGCTCTGAACATAATGTTCCTCCACGTGTTGAGGCTCCAGTGCTCTGAACATAATGTTCCTCCACGTGTTGAGGTTCCAGTGCTCTGAACATAATGTTCCTCCACGTGTTGAGGTTCCAGTGCTCTGAACATAATGTTCCTCCACGTGTTGAGGCTCCAGTGCTCTGAACATAATGTTCCTCCACGTGTTGAGGTTCCAGTGCTCTGAACATAATGTTCCTCCACGTGTTGAGGTTCCAGTGCTCTGAACATAATGTTCCTCCACGTGTTGAGGCTCCAGTGCTCTGAACATAATGTTCCTCCACGTGTTGAGGTTCCAGTGCTCTGAACATAATGTTCCTCCACGTGTTGAGGCTCCAGTGCTCTGAACATAATGTTCCTCCACGTGTTGAGGCTCCAGTGCTCTGAACATAATGTTCCTCCACGTGTTGAGGTTCCAGTGCTCTGAACATAATGTTCCTCCACGTGTTGAGGTTCCAGTGCTCTGAACATAATGTTCCTCCACATGTTGAGGTTCCAGTGCTCTGAACATAATGTTCCTCCACCTGTTGAGGTTCCAGTGCTCTGAACATAATGTTCCTCCACCTGTTGAGGTTCCAGTGCTCTGAACATAATGTTCCTCCACGTGTTGAGGTTCCAGTGCTCTGAACATAATGTTCCTCCACGTGTTGAGGCTCCAGTGCTCTGAACATAATGTTCCTCCACCTGTTGAGGTTCCAGTGCTCTGAACATAATGTTCCTCCACGTGTTGAGGCTCCAGTGCTCTGAACATAATGTTCCTCCACGTGTTGAGGTTCCAGTGCTCTGAACATAATGTTCCTCCACGTGTTGAGGCTCCAGTGCTCTGAACATAATGTTCCTCCACGTGTTGAGGTTCCAGTGCTCTGAACATAATGTTCCTCCACATGTTGAGGTTCCAGTGCTCTGAACATAATGTTCCTCCACCTGTTGAGGTTCCAGTGCTCTGAACATAATGTTCCTCCACGTGTTGAGGCTCCAGTGCTCTGAACATAATGTTCCTCCACGTGTTGAGGCTCCAGTGCTCTGAACATAATGTTGTGAAGGAATTAAATATATCTGTACATATTCTCATATTCTTTTGTGATCTCCGAGTCTGGAATAATGACCAGAGCTAGCTGACAGTCTGCTGATCTGTGGGACCGATTACTGCACAGTGTGGTAACTGTTTTTTAAATCAGCGGCTGTTACCTCTTCTGTTTGGTAATGCTCTTTTAGTTCCAGAAAGAATATATCCATAGATCCATATTTTCTTTATGGGTCAGGTTTTTTTTGTGAGTTTTAGGGAAGCGTCGCTGTTCACCTCCATGCACAATTGAAAAATTATTCTGGCTAATCTCACAACAACTGTCTGGGATACGCCGTCCACCGGCTACACCCATAAGTAAATATATTTCTCTGTTGATGATCGACATCTGACACAGCTAATCGTGAACACCTTTGGATAAAAGGAACGTTTTAAATGGGACTGTCAATCAAGTGGAGGACATCGGCTAAATGTGTGGGACAAATGACGAATTCTCACCCTAAGCGGAACACACACATTATTCTCCACTTTTGGTAACATTGAGAGATAAGGCCGGCTGAGGTCTGTGCTCTCGGAGTGCCCTTCCAACTTCTAGTTTTGCAAGTACTTGATCCAACGAAAGTATTTGACAAAATGTCAATGTAGACCAGATGTTATGGTAATTAAATGATACCTAAATGCATAATCAAAGGACAGAAGGTGCTATGGTGCATCCTCTGTGGATGAAGAATGTCTGAACCAAATGTTGCAACAATCTATCCAAAGGTACTGATATAGATTTTGAGAAGGCGAGAGATTTAAATTATATTCATCTCATGGTAGAGCTAAGAGAAGTAATTGGATCCTTGATTTTCTTAGGATTCATTTAATCCGTGGGGACCATGAAATGTCCATCCCAATTTTTACCAAAAGATACCAAAGATTTTTTAGAAGATCTATGACACTAGTATATTTCGTCTATTCACTTACTGCCCAAAAGACCGTTTATGCCATCCCAACAGTCATGCTGCTAGCAAGGCTTACAACACACATGAGAAATAATGTAACTTTCAATATAAATCTTGATTTATTCAATGTTGACCTTTGTTTCTCAGTTTTCACTTCCTCCGATAGCATCAGCAAAAGTGTCAACAAAAGGATGTGCTAGTGCAACTTAATACTTGATATTTGACCCTTGCCCCTTTCAACCATTTCCACAGTGTGCATACACATATGAATTGTAAGGGTTTCCAATTTATTGTACAAACTTTGATTTATTTTTGATGATCTGATTAATCTATGTACTTTTGCCTTCAGTAGGAGTGCTAATTTGGAGTACTATATATATCTCAATTTACAACTATATTTTCTTCCCTATAGGCAGGGGTGGGCAGGCCATCTGGCAAACCAAGCTTTTTCCCTGGGTGCCATAGTGCTTTTTGGACAACACAACTGTCTACTTTTTTTATTTTGTCTAGTCCTTGCCCAATCCTATCTTTCAATCTGTCCCCACCCCTTCAGGCTCAGTGCCTTCATTAAACAGTGCAACGCAAGTGCCAAAATGGATAAAACAAAAAACGCAAGGAAGGCAGTATTTGTCTCCCTCTCCTCCTTTTTTTTTGTCATCACATAGTACAGGTACTATGTAAAATGGTTTCTCTGCATTTGACCCATCCTAGTGTTAGGAGCAGTGGGCTGCCCCATTATGAACAGCGCCCGGGGACGCTCAGGGACACCTCGGTAGCACTTGGTCTTGCCGGGACTTGAACGGGTGACCTTCCAGTTGCCAAGCCATTGCCAAGTCCCTATGGACTTCACCACCACCGCCCTATTACTGTACATACGAAGACAAGGGTGAGTTACTTTGGGCATTGGCGTCACCAGATCATGTTGCAGTAATGTAAGGCCATTTAAAGCTCGACAAAAAGGTCTCTATCTCTCTCTGTTACCGAAAAGCCTGTCATACTAAATGCATGTCTGTGTGCGTGCGTGCGTGTGTGTGTGTGTCAGTCCAATTCTCCTTCAGGTTGACCAGAGTGGTGCAGTGTGCAGTATTATTCTATCTAGGCCGACCCGGGAATCAGCATCACAAAGAATTCCTTAACAAAGCAATGGGATTTTTTTATTAGATTTTCTAGTATTGCAGAAAATAAGATCTGTGGCAGGTAACAGGTTTTGCTCAGCAGGATAATCTCCACATATTAACACCACTTGTATGATTTTTTTAAATTGTAAATGCATCGCCAGAAGTTAAAAGCTAATGTTAGGCTATAAAAGAACTACATCATAGTGGCTTGGCTGCGTATCATCATCATCATCATCATCGCAAGGCAAACGCCTGTTCGGCGTGATTACGTTTAGTGGTCATATTTAGTCATTTGTTAGCAACCACTTTTTAATAACACATAGAAGCTTTGGACAAATGCCGGTGGGGTACTTACTCACATCATTTATGTATTAGAACAAAACATAGAAATCGCTTGAGCTTTTTTTAACCACAGATCTTATTTCTGACATCTAACCAAAACTATATTTAAAAAAGCGTTGATTTCAAAATGAAGGATCTGTAATGCTGACTTATTTTGGGGGTTTCAAACTCATTCCTGCACCACTCTATTGCTGCAGAAAGAGAATCTCACAAATGAATGATGGAGAGTTAGAGGAGGAATGGAAGATTGTACAGGTGGAAAACATAACTCCATTTTTTTTTTCAAAGAAAAGACAGGATAAGAAGTTTGCCTTAGTGGATATATTTGACAATGATGTTAAAATTGTCTTTCACATCTTTACTGAATATTTTTATTTTGGTGGGCACAATGCCAGGGATGATATTTTGTCCCAGCCCTGTGTTTATGATTATTAACACGGCTTAGTTGAATACTCGATTCTGATTGCTCAATTTGGACATTTAGCGGTCTGCTCTTTTACAATAACAAACCTTTGCTTAGGATAGCAGACTGTTGGAAAAGATGCTCTAGTCATGTGCTCTAGTCTAGATGCTCTAGTCATTTCAGTCAGTAGAAATAAGTGTGGTCAATTGAATGTCAGCTGTTGCCAAATAGCTCCCTCAGAAAACACTGAGGAATACTTTTGAATGTTACATTTTATATGTTTGGAAGGAACAACACTTTTCATTCATGATGGCTACATTTTTCCCACAAACAAAAAAGGAAAAATAGAGAAAGAACAAGAAAACAGTGTAAGACAAGGTGAGACGTTAAAAGACAAGAAAGAAAGAGAAATCAGAAGAAGACAGACGAGAGTAAGTACGGTATGGACTCTGGCCATGTTTAAAGACGGATTATTGGAAAAGACAGTAAAAACTGATTTGGACAGTTACAGGGCAGAAAACCACAATCAGAGCTACTGGCAATTTAAGTTAATGTTGCTGCAGTTACAGTAGTTTCTTTGCAGTAGAACAGATTATTGTGTCTTAGTGGAAGAAATAGTATCACTGTTAAAACAATAAAATCCTTTTAAGTCAATATTGATAGTAAAATTGTTGATCTATTCAGTAAGTATCCTTCAGGGTAAGTTGGGGTTCTTTTCTCATTAATGACTTGCTGCATATTACCCTTACTTATTTTTTGCAGCAGTCAAATTCCCCTCTGTCTGCAGTACCTTGTTCTCCTGCGGGGTGAAGGAGACAGTGAAAGAAGCGGCGAGTCCTGGTGCGACCCGGCTGCCAGCATCCTCTGGTCTGGCCACATGGAAAAAGTCTGAGTCCTGACGCTCCAGCTTCACTTTACGTGAAACCTTGACAGATAAGAAACATGACAAAAAGTTTCAAAAAACTGCGAACGCCACACTGCAACAACCACAGATCCAGGTACACACACACACACACACACACACACACACACACACACACACAAGTGATTATTTATTCATTACTGGATGGTGTCTTGTCCAAATTGCAGCGATAAATCTTTTGCAATCCCCTGTGACCTTTTCCAATCATTTAGTAACACACAAACCCACATACAAACACACACAAGCAGATACTGTAGCCTTTTTCTCCTGCTATGGAGAAAAAAAATGTCTGTTTCTGTTGTTCCATTTCACTGAAATATCAGCTCAGTAGTCCTGTTGTGAGTGTAACTATTTACGTAATAATCACCCATTCACCCACCTTGTCTTTGTTGTAGAGACGTAGAGGTAGTGTGTAGGTTTGTCCAGGAGTGAAGTTCTGGAAGACCAGTTCAGATGGATGAGGCTGGAAAAGTGACTGATTCATACCCACTACGGACAACTAAAACAAAAACAGTAAAACAAAACGCTGTCGTTAAAAAAACACAACATATACAGCCATCCGTGGCCCTTTCTCATTTCTCGAACTCCCCTCCTTGACTCCCCTCCTTGACTCCCCTCCTCGACTCCTATCCTTGATACTTAGTCCCGCCCACAGGAGATGCGAGGAGAGAGGAGGGGAAGCAGCAGGCGGTTAGAGAAATGAGAACTCCTCTCCTCTGAGCGGTCATTTTAAAGAGACGTCCATTAATGATGACAGGAGGCACAGCAGCCCTCTGTCTGATGGACAGATGTGTTCATGACGACTTATATATTTACTTTGATTCATTCACAGTGCGGTATAATGAGACAATAGCAGGCTACAGATGCGGACACACACACACACACACACACACACACACATATATTTATATATACAATTTCAGAATCAAACAGAACACTCTCATAATAACGTAACACTATCGGAGACTGGATATATCCCCCCCCCTCTCTCTCTGGTCGCTGCAATGAGGAAATAAATTACGGGCCAAAAGTTTTATTTACAAGTATTAAAAGTAAGCAGAGGACACCAAACCAACTGAGACCTGTCTGTCCGCTGCATCCACGCACAGTACAACACACACACCTACACACTGACTGTACCACACACACCTACACACACACACACACACACACACACACACACACACACACACACACACACACACACACACACACACACACACACACACACACACACACACACACACACACACACACACACACACACACACACACACACACACACACACACACACACACACACACACACACACACACACACACACACACACACACACACACACACACACACACACACATACTAGGGGTGTAACGGTTCACAGAAGTCACGGTTCGGTTCGTACCTCGGTTTGGAGGTCACGGTTCGGTACGGTTCGGTACAACAAGAAAAAAGCAAAAAAAAGTCCCAAATGCATAATTCCAGGTTTGTTGTTATTTATGTTTGAACAGTAGTGCAAGTTTCAGTTCAAAAATAAAGAACTCTGACATTTTGAATAGTTAACTGTATTAAACAGTTAAAAACAAACCATACACAGCACCACACACTCAGATGGCCAGATCATCTATAATGGCTGATGTCAAACAAAAAGGTTTCATCAAGCTGTAAAACTAAAAAGGATGTCTTGAAAATATTACACCATAAATAATAAGAAAGTGTTTCAAGAGTGCAAAGTCGTTGAAAAACATATGCCAAAAGCTTCCGTTATTTATTTTTGGTCTCTCGGCTTTCATGTCTATTGGCTTCTTAAAAACAGCGGGGATCAGCTGTTGTCTTTTGCCGGGCTCGGGTGATTGGCAAATCTGGGTGATGCCTTCTGATATGATTTAGCATGTTTGGCATGTGTTACCATTAGCATACCGCACCGCTGTAGAACAACGCCGACACACCGTCCTCGTCCGATCCACCACTCGCACTCTCCATCGTTATTGTAGTCCACAGGGAACCCGAAATGTTCCCACACAGCTGATTTAAAAGAAGCAGGTGGGTTCTAGCTCCTGTGTGTTATCTGAACTCACCATACTAACTTTTCTTCTTCTTGTATTTTGTTCGTTTTGTTGTTGTGTTTCTTCTTGTTCTTCATTTGTTGTTTAAGGGCGGCTGGCAAACAGCTTTTAGGCGCAATATCGCCCCCTGGAGTATATATAGTGTAGTGGATACTGCCCTGAATTACTTTTTTCCCACTCGTAAAAAAAGGCGTATTCGCCATGTGACTGCATGTGCCGAACCGTGACGTCCGAACCGTGACGGTACGGGACGAATACGGATACCGTTACACCCCTAACACATACAGTTCCTAAAACAGGCTACAGCCGTTGTGTATTTTATTATGTGAAGCACTAAATGGTTTTAGAATTTTTTTAAATATCGACTCTTTGTAGATATCTACTAAACTAAAGCAAATAAAAAGAGTAGGCCTGTTATACTGAGTGATATATATTATACACACTGCTCTGCTTTCTGCCTGGACCTCACAGCTGTTCTCACTGTAAACATCGCGTCGCGATGAAAGCAGTTAATAAAATAATATCCAGGGGATGCATGCAGAGCTGTCATTGGCTGAGATAAGTCCGGCCGTGCGTCACATCTCTGTTCCCGGAAATGCATCCACGAAGGAGCCGTGGAGGACCCATCCTCGGTTATAGCTCCTCCAGAGAGCCTCCTCGACGCTCGATCCTCGGTCCTCGAAGTGCATTTAGAGAAATGAGATGTCCTTCAACATGGCACGCTGAAATTCATTTCCGGGTCACTACCAGAGGACCGAGGAGTCGAGGAGTCGAGGAGGGGGATTTGATGAAATGAGAAAGGGCCCGTGTCTTAGATCGCGTTCACACCGGAAAAAGTCCCTGGGGGTGGATTAGGCAAATGAAGCCGCTGACGTCACTTCTTCTTCTTCTGCTTTGGGTTTACTGGCAGGCCGCAAACCACTTCACGGCGTATACTGCCGCCCAAAGTCCCCGGCCGGAAGTCCCCGGAGTTGGGGACTGGCTTCCGAGTAAATCTCCAGAACGCCGACACCTCCTCATCTCCACCGCTCCCATGTTTTATTTTGTGTTGCCATAAGTTAGTCTCTCTGCGTTTCTGCGCTGGGCTAATGCTAATAATGCTAATGCAAGGATAATAAAATGGCGGCTTCACAAAACTTTTTTGGGAGTTTTACGGGGCGTGGTTTGCAATCCGCCCAGTCAATCAGAAATATAGCTCTTTTCTCACAAAAGAGCCGCTCGAAAGTCCCTGCTCT
Organism: Pseudochaenichthys georgianus; assembly: GCF_902827115.2. NCBI lineage: Eukaryota > Metazoa > Chordata > Actinopteri > Perciformes > Channichthyidae > Pseudochaenichthys > Pseudochaenichthys georgianus. The sequence continues at coordinate 10,872,063 of NC_047508.1, forward strand.
CTAGCAGGGACTTTCGAGGGGGTAAAAAGGTTCGCATTAACTAATTTTAGTACCGGCTCTTTTTGGTGTGAACGCGATCATGAACTAAGTTCGCATGAACCTTTGTGGGAAAAGTACCACAGTGTGAATGCGCCTATTAACTGTGTGTAATTTGGGTGTGTGTCACCTTAAAAGCAATAGGCGCATTCACACTGCGGTACTTTTCCCACAAAGGTTCATGTGAACTTAGTTCATGATCGCGTTCACACCAAAAAGAGCCGGTACTAAAATTAGTTCATGAGAACCTTTTTACCCCCTCGAAATGTCCCTGCTAGAGAGCAGGGACTTTCAAGCGGCTCTTTTGTGAGAAAAGAGCTATATTTCTGATTGGCTGGGCGGATTGCAAACCACGCCCCGTAAAACTCCCAAAAAGTTTTGTGAAGCCGCCATTTTATTATCCTCGCATTAGCATTATTAGCATTAGCCCAGCGCAGAAACGCAGAGAGACTAATTTATGGCAACACAAAATAAAACATGGGAGCGGTGGAGATGAGGAGGTGTCGGCATTCTGGCGATTTACTCGGAAGGCTTCAGTAGAAGCTGCTGGGAGTCCCAGCAGCTTCTACTGAAGCCAGTCCCCAACTCCGGGGACTTCCGGCCGGGGACTCCGGGTGGCAGTATACGCCGTGAAGTCGTTTGCGGCCTGCCAGTAAACCCAAAGCAGAAGAAGAAGAAGTGACGTCAGCGGCTTCATTTGCCTAATCCACCCCCAGGGACTTATTCCGGTGTGAACGCGATCTGTATTTAGTTCATGCGAACTAAAGAGTTCGCATGAACTAAATTCGCATGAACCTTTGTGGGAAAAGTACCGCAGTGTGAATGCGCCTATTGACTTCCACTTCTTGTATACGGGTACATTTATTTCCAAGACATTTATTACCAACTTCATGTATTTAGTATGTTAAATGTGTTAAATTTGCATATGCAATCCCGTTTGGACACATATGAAGCATTTAATTTTGCGTTATTAAAGGAATGGTATGCTCATGACACTCATTTTTAAATAATTATCATCCGATAAAACAGACCAGTCTCTGCCAGTTTCTCTTTTTTTTTTTTTTAATCCGATGACATTATCAGTGATTTTAAACTGATTATATACCGAAATAACATCAACACTGTGGGCGCCGCCATTTTCCGGACGTGACGTAAACCATGCGTTTGGTTTTCGAAGACACGTTGATCTCCATGTTATTTACTGTAGTTTCTCTCTTCAAATATGCCTCACTGTATCGCGAAATATTGCCACAATTCTGATAGGAACAATCCACGGAATGCTCGGTTCCATCTGTTGCCAAAAGGTAAGCGTAAGAAGTACATTCGGAGGCAGTGGCTAGCGAAATGTGGCCGGCCCGAACCGAAAGATTCACAGGCTCATGTATGCAGCGAACATTTCAAATTTCCGGACGACTACTCTGAGAGTATGATAAAACATAACATGGGATTTATGGAACAACCATTACTTAATGGAGATGCAGTACCATCGGTCTTTCTGGTGTCATCACCGACTAGGACACCAGTTCGGCCAGTTGAGAAATCGCCCTCTGCAAGTGTGAAGCGACGGAGGAGCAGAAGTAGTGCTCGGAGTAACGGAGCGTCCACACTACAGCTCCAAAAATAGCTTGGAGCTGGGCGTGTCTGGAGCTTGGGGATTTTATTCAAGCAACACGGCCAACAACCAATCACATGAATCTCCCGCCCCCGACATACAAAGCAAAAACCCCCGGGGATTTTATGCGAGCAATATATATATAAACTCCCCAAACAGGCGAAAACCTACCAGTTTCCCCCACTGTCTCTGCCACCTCCCTCCATGCCTGGTTCCTCCGGTTTGTATCCCGGGAGGTGAAGAGGGTCTGGTCATACAAAACCGGGTGATTCGCTACGGCGATAGTTAGTTTCTCCTCCGACTTTTTTTGAAAATATAGAAATGAACGGCGGGATATCTCTCCCAGCTTAGACGCGGTTTGATTGGCTAGCGCTTCAGCTGTCAGATTTTGGGAAACGGGATTTGATTGGCTGGCGCTGGCTACTCCGGCGTCCAGGCGACCAGAAGTTGAACAATGTTCAACTTCTGGTCGCCTGGGTCGCCTGAGACGCCTCGCTCGGCTACCCACAATTCAGTTCGGCGAAAAAGCGCGGCTACGTGACGTCACCCCATTGAAAGTGAATGGGCAGCTTGGAGCTGCTTGGAGCTTTCGACGCTGTAGTGTAGACGGGCCGTAAGAATAAGGTATGTTATAGCGCATTTCCATTACAGCGGCTAGCCCCGTTTTAACGTCCAGGCCAGGACAGTTTTTGGTGGCCTTTCCATATAGCGTAGTACCGGCTAGTGTGTATTTTACCCCAGTTTTTTCCGGCCCCATAAAATCGTGATTCTATAGCCAGGGACAACGAAGCTGAGTATGCTAAACTAGAGAGGGAATCGCTAGCAAGGGTGGTACTACATGCATACATATAGTATCTTATATCATCTTCCCATTATACACACATGCATTTCCAAACATTTGGACTACCTATGTTGCAAATGTATTATCTTTTCAATTTACACACGGCATCTATTGCACGTCTGTCCGTCCTGGGAGAGGGATCCCTCCTCTGTTGCTCTCCCTGAGGTTTCTCCCATGTTCCCTTTAAACTGTGGGTTTTCTTCGGAAGTTTTTCCTTGTACGATGTGAGGGTCTTAGGACAGAGGGTGTCGTATTGTCATACTGATATGTATGGCTGAATTCCCCCATCCAATCTCTTCACATTGGTCAAAACTTGTTCCTCTGCTGACGAGTCCGAACTGAAATACTCCACCATGTTTCCGTGTGTTGACAAAGTGAACGCATGGATGACGTCACGACCATCACGTGACTACTGAAAATGGCAAACATGGCGGCGGCCAGACGGAATATACAGGTCTTGATAAAAAAGAGCTATAAAATCATTATTTACCGGGGAATATCGCTGATTTCTTCAGGGTATGGTTTAAACATAACGTTTCACTAAATACTGAAGTTTTGATTAATTATCTAATGAGTGGACCATTCCTTTAAAGAAAGCCAGATATGATCTATTCTACATATAAAACAAATATTATATCCAAGTTATTTTTAAGGGATAGTTCACCCAAAAATGTCAAAATACATCTTAACTGAAGAACATTTGGTTAAAAGAAATAGCTCCTACATCATGGGTGTCAAACTCAATTTCATCGTGGGCCACATTAGCGTTACGGTTGCACTCAAAGGGCCGGTTACTTGTAACTATATAAATATATAATATATATATAAAATAATGTATTATATTACATTATTGCCTCTGAATTGGATTATTATCGGACAGGGTAATAACTTCATCATTAACTACGTCTGAAAGCAGAAGTCTAGGGCAAATAAATGCAAGTCTCTTCAGTGCACATGTCACAAGAGGAAATGCATTGTGGGACATGTAGTTTATGGGCAACGTGATTCTGTAATGTAGCATGTAACCGTATATTAAACGTATTATATTATTTGCAAGCTCTTGCGGGCCACATAAAGTGAAGTAGAGGGCCGGATTTGGCCCCCGGGCCTTGAGTTTGACACCCCTGTCCTACATGAAACAAATAATGTCTGTGGGTTATCTCGAGTAATCAGGTCATGATTTCTGAAAAAAGGCATTGCTTTGAGTTTTGAAATGTATTTTATCAGCATTTTGAGCGTTTTAAAAGGCAGAAATCTCCAACACACCTTCCAAAACTCACATTTAAACAATCCAGATTGTTTAATAGCACTATATGAAAGAAGACAAATATGGATTTTCATTTGTTGGTACATTTTAATCTAATTGACATTTCAGAATCTATAATGCTTATTTGTAGTCTCTCTTACGGTATCTGTCTGCTAAATATGAAGCTACAGACACCATCTGGTTGGCTTTGCTTAGAGTTAGTTAGCGCTGAGCTTCAGTCTGTAATGTCCAAAACAACAGATAAAGCCAGAAATCTAGGTGTAGTCATGGACTCTGACCTGTTTCAACAGTCACATTAAAACAGTTACTAAATCAGCCTACAATCACCTAAAGCAGGGGTTTCCAACCTTTATTGTGCCAAGGACCGGCAGATACATTAAAAAAAAATCGTGGAACGGTTGTCAATGTTAACTGATTTTAATATTTACTCACCAGTCTAGCAACAGAGGCTAATTGTATGTAACAGCCTGAACAAATACTAGAATAATATGCATCCAAAACATATTAACAACGTTTAAAAAAAGAACCGGTGTCGTTTTTCGGAGAAATGGAAAACCAAAAAACCGACGTTATTCAGTTTTTAAACCAAAACGGGAAAACAGATAAATCAACGTTTTGGTTTTGTTTGTATGATTTACGGATAATCATGGGAAAACAAGGAGAATGCGCATTATGAAGGAGGGGTGTGTGTGTGTGTGTGTGTGTGTGTGTGTGTGTGTGTGTGTGTGTGTGTGTGTGTGTGTGTGTGTGTGTGTGTGGACTAGCATTACTATACTTGTGGGGACCTAAATCTGTTTACATAGTCACGTGTGGGGACTCGCCTCCCTTATGGGGACAAATTGGAGGTCCCCATAAGGGGCATCATTAATTTTAGGGTGAAGACTTAGGTTAGGTTTAGGATTAGGGTTAAGGTAAGGGTTAGGCATGTGTTGGTTATGGTTAAGGTCAGGATAAATCTCTAGGAAATGCATGTAAGTCAATGTTATCTTTTCAATTTACACACGGCATCTATTGCACGTCTGTCCGTCCTGGGAGAGGGATCCCTCCTCTGTTGCTCTCCCTGAGGTTTCTCCCATGTTCCCTTTAAACTGGGTTTTCTTTGGAAGTTTTTCCTTGTACGATGTGAGGGTCTGAGGACAGAGGGTGTCGTATTGTCATACTGATATTCTGTACACACTGTGAAGACCACTGAGACAAATGTAACATTTGTGATATTGGGCTATATAAATAAACATTGATTGATTGATTGAATGTAATGTCCCCTGAAGTGATGTATACATGGTGTGTGTGTGTGTGTGTGTGTGTGTGTGTGTGTGTGTGTGTGTGTGTGTGTGTGTGTGTGTGTGTGTGTGTGTGTGTGTGTGTGTGTGTGTGTGTGTGTGTGTGTGTGTGTGTGTGTGTGTGTGTGTGTGTGTGTGTGTGTGTGTGTGTGTGTGTGTGTGTGTGTGTGTGTGTGTGTGTGTGAGAGAGACACTGGCATTTATTTTCAGAAGATATTATGATAGTGACGTTCGGTCCGGTGCACGTCCGACAGCATTTAGCACTACATCGAGATTAAGATTAAACTCATTTATTTTGGGAACACCCGCATATAGGTTACCTATGGAGTTAGCCAGATGTGTGTAAATTACTGTTCAGGGTCATTTGAAAACAAATGCCGGTGTCGGACAGACACAAACACAGAGCTGAGCACACACACACACACACACACACACACACACACACACACACACACACACACACACACACACACACACACACACACACACACACACACACACACACACACACACACACACACACACACACACACACACACACACACACACACACACACACACACACACACACATCATGCGTCTTGGTAACTGGACATCTCCTTCATAAAACGAATAAAAGGGGGAGTAATCGGCAGTTCGATGTGTGTAGAGATGTGTGTAGAGGTGTGTGTGGTTAACACGTAGCAGCCTGCAGTCACTCGCTGTTCTGATGAAGGTAAACACAGCGAAGGCGGTGCGTAAAAAGGCACAGCTCTCGGCGCGCTGGTGCTGCACTTCTCAGAAGCGGAGTTACACGTCCCGCTGCCTCCTGATGCATTTCATAAAGTGAAGGAGGTTTTCCTTCTATAAAACAGCTGCGGGCAGCAGATACCGTGAGAGTCCCGTACATGAATTCATAGATCAAGGCAGACTGGTTTTCTCTCCTGTTTTGCCAATCCGGTGCTTAAACAAAGGCAAGGCAAGTTTATTTATATAGCACTTTTCAACACAAGGCAATTTACAAAAAAATGAAAGACATTAAGAAAATGGCATTTACAATCAGTCATTAAAGAGCCTGTGACAGCATCCCACCAACTGTTGTGCAATGAAATATTGGGCTACTAGTAATCTGGAACCGTCAGTTTAAAAAAGAAAAAGCGATACCGTTCCGTTAAATATCAATAATTTCGAACATCGCGGGGAAATTCCTTCGACTCATTTTGAAGTTTTAGGGGAAGCCGGAAGTGACGTCAATGCGGGAACGCTTCGAGAGCCAAACACGGACAAAGTGTGTTGTCATGCATAGAAATGGTGAATTACTGAGATTAGGCACGTTAATAACGTTTTAATGAAGTTGACTACAGTATATTCATATTTGTCAGTGCTTTCATGTCAATTCGGCGACATAAACATAAATGATCGTGGTGAAGATGATGATTACATTAGGATTAAAAATCGGGAGTGAGAGCTGCTGAATTTCCTCCCGTCTCGGATGTGATATAAAAACAAATCGATTATTTTTGTAGTTGTAAACTCAAGTGGATGAAACTACATTTATTAGTGCTTTCATGTCAATTCGGCGAACATATGATACATTAAATGATCGTGAGGATGATGATTAAAAATCGTTTGTTTGAGCCGGTCTGCATTTCCTGATGAGAAAACAAACCGATGCTTTTTGTAGTTGTAGTACACCAACATGGATTAAACGTGTGTTTTTTTTACCACAATGTTGGGGAAATTAATGGATAAAATGCACGGATTATTATTATTATTCCCACTCCGATCGGGACACTAGGTCCACCGTTTCCCCGCAGCGAGGCTCCCCCCGTTGACAGTTTACGTGGGCTGGGTGCAGTGGCGGACTGGCCGGTACCGAAGTGGGCCGGTCGGATAAGTAACTAGCACATCCCTCATAGGCGGCGCGTGAGGCTCAGGTTTGGGAAGGCTAAATAACTTATTTTACCTGACGCTGCCCGGCTCCGGCGTCTATAGAAAAGAGATCAACTCAGTGTGCGGAGTTTAAATCTCTCAAGTCATATTACAGGATAAAGGAAATACAGTTTAAACTGCCGTATGCAGAGAAGACGCCGACGTGTCGCACTTATCATTCATATTACATCATCAATCAGATCATCGATCATATAATATCATAATATATCATATATTTCCTTATCTGAGTCAGCTTCTCCAGTGTCATCTGGCCGTGCAACACTCACAGTGTCACAGACTGGATGCAGAAGTATTATTTTAAGCAACACATTATGTTGACGAAACACTCGAGACAAATGTAATTAAAGTCAGATCCACTCGTGTCTTAGACGTGAACGCGCTCTCAGCTGGAGAGAGAAACCCTGGCTTGATTTACCGAGTTGATAACCAGCGTCGTAGGACCGCTTAGCGAGATCTCGTTTGTTAGTTTGTTGTTGTTAGTTTGTTTGTTACTGAAACATATCCAGGGTCTGTTGAACTGGCTTCGTAGTACAGGGCACAGGTGGCTAGCAGCGCTAAGGTCAAAGACACAGACATTATACATTATATTTGTATGTTACCAGGATGCAGTGACACCAATATTTACATATTTACATTCACTATCTACAGCACCCGCCGCCCCTGACATCCCCCACTCCCCCCGTTGACAATTTACTAGCGGTACCGAAGTGGGCCGGTCGAGAGTCCCGGGATGATTTTTAGTCCCATTCCACCACTGGCTACATGACCATATGATCGCCCATATTGACGCACCTCATTCCTAAACTTCTAACAGATACAACATAAACCGATCCTTCAGCCTCATATGAGCTCTCAGACACTCTTCAAAATTAACCTGTCATCGCTGTCTGAGCTTGCTGCTGTGTGCACCTTCATGCGTTTACATGCAGATGCTGGGATCCTGAACAGTGCAGCTGGAGCGCTGTGCCCGCAATGACGTCACCCATCATTTGGCGGGACTTGAAGAATCCGCGAGAAGATCCAGAAAATTGTCAACATTGAAGGCAGATTAATGGTTATCAAAGTACAAATATCCAAAATCAGTTCAGTAACGGTTTTCAAGGGGACAATATTTACTCAAATTGATGGGTTTGGATGATGGGGGAAAACCGTGTCACAGGCTCTTTAAAAAGAAAAGCTAATAAAATAAACATATAGCTACACCCCTGGCCGACATGTCCTTAAAATGAAGTCCAAGTTTGAAATATATCTCAAATAATGTATGCACTGCCATTTCCCCACATAAACATAACAGTCTGCAATTAAACGGTTGTCTCCTGTGCGCTCCTCTTCCTACTTGGCGCACCGGTAACTTTCTCGTGCGCACAAGAGGCTGAGACCAGGCTGAGCCGCCGAATCCCTCGGAACATCATAAAAGCCATTTTCTACGGTTATCTGGTGAAAGATTAACTAGGCTACTGGATGAAATAATATGACTGGTATAGGTGCGAACATTAAACACTTTTTGAAAAAAATATTATGATAAAATATTTTTATATATTTATAATTCGGCAAATATTACGATAAACTCACAGCTATTTCGCGGCCCGGCAGTAACACTTCTGCGGCCCGGTACCGGTCCGCGGACCGGGGGTTGGGAACCCCTGACCTAAAGAACATATCTAGGATTAAAAGACTAATGTCACAGCAGGATTTGGAAAGACTTGTCCATGCTTTTATCTTCAGTAGACTGGACTACTGTAATGGTGTCTTTACAGGTCTCACTAAAATATCTATTAGGAAGCTGCAGCTGATTCAGAACGCCGCTGCTCGAGTCCTCACTGACACTAAGAAAGTGGATCACATCACTCCTGTTCTGAAGTCTTTACACTGGCTTCCTGTGTGTCAAAGAATAGATTTCAAAATACTGCTGCTGGTTTATAAAGCACTGAATGGTTTAGGCCCAAAATACATTTCTGACCTCCTGCTAAATTATGAACCATCCAGAGCTCTCAGGTCTTCAGGGACTGGTCAGCTTTCTGTCCCCAGAGTCAGAACTAAACATGGTAAAGCAGCGTTCAGTTATTATGCTCCAAATATCTGGAACAAACTCCCAGAAACCTGCAGGTCCGCTGCAACTCTTACTAGTTTTAAATCCAGGCTGAAGACTTATCTTTTTGTCGCTGCTTTTAATTGAAACTGAGCCGTTGTGTTCATCAGTTAAGTGGAACTTCTTTGTGAACTATTCATATCTTAAACTGCACTGTAACTTTTTATTCATGTACTTTTTATTCATGTATTTTTTCTTTTAATGTTTCTTTTATTATCTTTTACTGTTTTTAAATACCTTTGTCTGAATGTCTTTCATTTTTGTAAAGCACCTTGAATTGCCTTGTGTTGAAAGGTGCTATATAAATAAACTTGCCTTGCCTTGCCTAGAATAAAGACTCGAAGACATGATGAAGCTGATTGTTAATGTGGTACATGACCCCCTGTAAGCTGTCATTTTAAAGATATATTCTAATTGGTGAACCTTAGACATGCTGGTAGTGGGGATTTTGTTATCTTTTGGGCAGCGCTAGGCTAGCTGTTTCCGGTCCTTATGTTACCTAAAGCTAACTGGCTAATGGCTCCAGTTTTGTATTGATGGACATGAGAGTAAAATCGATCTTCTCATCAAAGAAATAGAAAATAAGGGGAAAGGCATGTTTCCAAAATGTTTTAACTATTCCTTTAACAAATATTTCATAAGTTAAACTAAGCCATTCTCATTTATCCTTGCATCAATGTTAGTCATAAAGTGAAAATAATACAGTTCTATATTGAAGCTCTGCTATTTTGGGGCATTAAGGATGACCTAAAAAGATCCTGCAGGTCATTATTCCTGCTTATCACCTGCCGTTGGCCACAGTGGGGGTTACTGAACATTTCATTTGCATATTGGACAAGTCAACAAAAAATTGGAACAGGGTTGAGATGCAAAAATAGGTCATCCTAATTATGATGAGGGGGCGTTTTTTAAATTTCATAGACATTTCACAAACTTTTGATGACAGTTAGCTCTTTAAAAGTACAGAGCATTCAGTCACATTGGATGCCCTTTGCCCATCAATTAGTGTCTGCTGACTAAGGGGGAGCAGCTTTGGTACAGTGTAAATGACCTTAGCAGACAGCACAAACTCTGTATGCAGGGGATTAATGATGATATAATGAGATGGTGTCTTTTTTTCCTGGTCTTTTTGTCCCTCTGATCCATCCATCCAATAAGTCACCCATATCCATTCTTTTCATTCGACATATTTATTGAAATGTAAATATTCGTTCAGCCCATTAAGATCTAACGTTTGACTCCGTTTAAACCAATTGGTACTAAGGTGTACAATAAAAAGCTCTAATGGTACAGTCAAGTTTTCATAATAAAACAGGAAAGCAAAGAGGTCCACTAGTATAGAATGAGATTGATAACGTTATAAAATGTATTTAAAAAGGCTGATCACACTTTAAAAAGTCACTATATTATTACTACTATGTTAATGTTTGAATACACTTAATGTCTGGGGACTTCCCAACAAATGTACTTTACACTGAAATGCATTTATTTTGTACCATTATCTTCCCTAGTATTGTGTCTGTGTTTATTGTATCCAAGCTGTAAACCAAAATAGACGGGGGGTATTTGGTTAGTGTTTGGTATTTTTAGCTCATAATGTTTCTGTATAAAACATGAAGTCTCTACAATTCCAGATATATCTAATGTATTTTTTAAACACTTTCTTACTGTCGGGGCCCCTCTTCTCAAGGTTCTGATAGCTAATTGGAGTGTCCTATTTCCCATATTACCATTTTATTGTATTGTACTTTTAAACTGTTTTTAATAAAATTGAATTGAATTTGAATATAAATGAGACTGGGAATATTTTAAATAGGCAATTGTATACACCTCATTATACATCCACGTGGTGCTGAAGTATTTTGAAGTGAGGAGACAGGTTGTCAAATGTAGTTTTCAATGTATTTCTGAGTCTCAAGTGTAATGTAGACTCCCCAGGGTTTATATCTCATAAAGATAAAAGTAAGTAGTTGAGGCTTGTCTGCAAAAGGAAGTGGTAATGATAAACTCCTGTCCGACTTTTATCTTTTGCCGTATACTGTTGTCACTGTCACAGTTGTTGTTAATAGTGTTTGATTAAAATCTAGAATACCCATAAAGTGGTGTGGGAATCCTAAAATACGTAAATGAGTAAGCCTTTCACCACATCCGTTTTCTTCGTCTTGAACAGTTCTTTTAACATTGTTTTTTTGTTTGTAATAAGGTCTGTGTGTTTAACGCAAGTTTAAAGAGGACATTATGCTCTTTTTCAGGTTCATATTTGTATTTTGTGCCTCGACTGTGACATGTTTACATGTTTTGTTGTTCAGAATATGATGTCATTGGTTAGCCAGCCAGCTTTGTTGTGATTGGTCAACCGCTTAGATATCTCCAGTGCCTTAGCACTCACGTACAATGTGTTGGAATACTAGCCAATAAAAGCAAGAGCGTTACATAGTGTTGTAACTATTTTCAGGAAGTAAACAAAGGAGTCCAATGGAGGCGTTTCAGTATGTGGGGGAGTGTGTGGGGAAAAGAGGTTGCATTGACATGTACAAAAGCCTATATAACACACTACAGGAGAGGAAACATTCCCCAAAAAACATAATAGGACTTCGTTAAGAGATTTTCAGGTTTCGTTCTACGACATTAAATATGTCCACAGCTCATAACTATGTCAACACCCCACTCTTGAATATCCGAAGCTTCAATGTGACATAAAAACGTAGGTTGCTTACAAGTTACTAAATGAGACTATTAAACGTCGCGAGTGCGCCTTTGGCTTAGTGGTGATGTTGAAAGTTGTATGACTGGGATATAGTCGGTTTTTAGTCCAGCGTTAGTGTCGTACTTCTAGCGAATGCATTTAGCTTCTAAATACAATAAAGCTGTCTTAATTTGTCTTAAAGATCATCCCGCCAAAAAAAGTTTAAATATCATAAATGGAAACATACAATGGGATAATCCCATTGGTTTTGTCAAGTGAGCCCAAAAAAGACATCCACTCTATTTCAAATTAAAATAGAACTATGACATTTGTAAACAGTTTAATTCATCACTCTATTTGAAATAGAGTGGTGCAGTGAAGACATGTTTTTGTTTAACCTTTCAGTATAACTGTGTTTACTGTAACTGTTTTGGATAGTCACAGCATAGAAAGATACTGTATCAAGCTATGGGCGTAAAAGAACAATTTCTGGCATTTGCTTTGTGATGCGTAGTGTTGCTGATGTCAAGAAGTTCCAGGATGCGGGGTTGGTGTATCTCTTTTAGGTTAGCCAGGCGCTCCTCTGTGGACTGTAACATGGGTGTACACAGATGGAGTCACCTGCAAACACAAAGCAGCTCATTGTGCTAACTGCACTGTTTCCTGTCTCTTCATTCAGAAGTGATGAGGCATCACATCAAACACAACTGATGGAGAGAAAGGAAATTGTGAGCACAAGAGCTGAAGACTTAAAGCTCTCAGCTCTGACACATATGTGCAAACGCCTGCATTAAGAACATTGACATCAACTGATATGCTGCAGCGAGGGCTATCTGCAGCTTCTAGTGGTTACTTTCCTCTCTACACAATCCTCTGACACCTCTGCACCCGAAGCAAAGAAACATCTAACTGCACTTAGCCTATTTCAAGGTTTGGTCAGAAGGATTTTTATCTTAAAAGGAATAATGTAGCAGATGGAGTTATTAGGTTTTTTTATATATGCAATATAGAATAGCTGCCAGTTTAGTGTGTATTCATAATACTTTTTCTATTATTCAGAGACAAGTTGCGCGAGTAAACACTATTTGTAAAAATGCAAGTTGAGAAATAATGTTGCTAGATATATATATATATAATAGTACATAACTTTTTAACATAGCTGTAGGCTATAATAGTTGCCCTGTTTTATTTACAAATGTTACTTATTATTGCCATATTTACAGTATATTGTATTGTTATGGTGCTTAGCAATAGACATAACGTGGACTACTGAAAAATGTAAGATATTATTTAATGCTATTTGTTTAATTATTTAATATGTATGAATTTGCTTCAGTTTCAACACCATTAAGTGCAAATGCTCATTTTGACCTGGGTAAAGTCTTAGTAAAGCATACTGAATGTTCTACTCTTGTCACCTACTGTAGGTGCAGACAGAAGCACACACATAGAGAGTAGAGGCAACAATTTGCTGAGCCGAGGTCATTGCAACAAAACACTGCAGTCAGACATTGATTTGTGTTCCCTGTAAGGAGCCAAGGTAATTATTAGGATAATCTGTCATTTGAAGCAGCTTTATTTAAAAGAAAGGGACATTGTCCAACACGTGGGTGACATGAAATTAAGCCCCTGATCATTCATGAGAAAAACCGAATTCTGTGTGAAGTTGCAGGCTGTCATGGACATTATCCTCACCTTTGTTGGCTTGAGAGGCACTTTGCTCCTTAAACACGGAATGGCTGTCATTTTGTCTGTGTTTAGTAGCACATTCACCTGCAAAACAACAAAGGTCAAGAAGACAATTGTCATTAGTAACATATAACTTTATATAAATTATCCAAGACGTTGGTTTACGTTAATATGCTCATGTAGCTAATAGGCTAACAGTAAAAAGGTAACGTTACTTTCCTCAGTAGCAAACGTATCCTTATTGCAACAAGTCATTAAAACATATTCGCTACTTTTAAAGGAAATGAAGTTAACCCAAGTGTCTTAAAGTCAACTGACGTAACTTATAAGACAATTTGTTTGCTTACAGAAAATAACGGCTTCACTCACCCTGGCACGCACCGTTTACAGAACTTTACGTGATGTAATATATTTGTTAAATGGTTAAATACTCCTCTTCCGTGACTTAACGTTACACCAAGCGTAACAGGGAAACCTGTTATGTTGTTGAACTGACAAAATAAGTTATACAACAAGTAGGCCTACGTTATTAACCTACCAGTCCGTAGGTGAATAAACGGGTGATTTAGAACTTCGTTGTGGTTTGTTTCCTCGGCAACGCACTTAACAACGGCCTCTCAATAAACTGTTCTCTGATTGGCTGGAACAACTCCTTAAAAGAGAGAGAGAGAGAGAGAGAGGAGAGAGAGAGAGAGAGAGAGAGAGGAGAGAGAGAGAGAGAGAGAGAGAGAGAGAGAGAGACACATTAATGGTATTTTGCTGGCTATACCATATACACACTAACAACTCAGGACACATTTATTTTTGCATTATGTTGGGGAATATTTACTCTTTGAAATACTCATTAGCTTCACTATACATTGTATTGCCGCCAATAGCGATTAACATACACTTACATTTTGTAGACATGCTTAAAGTCGCAATTTGGGATTGTAACGTATATCTGATCAACTCACTTAATTATCTGTGTTCGTATCAGCCCTCAAAATGGATGGTGCAAGCCGTAAACAGGTAGTCCAAACGCTTTCCAAGAGTGGCTGGAGTTGCAATCTGAATGGATTCAATATTTCACACAGGAAATATTCACCAAAACTTAACTTTTCTTCTAACTTGTATACTATAACCAGCAGGAGACCGATATGTAAAATCACATTAGATGATACTTGCCATCATATATTTATTAAATGAACTTCTCCTTTTCTGTCTCCCTCTCACATACAAGGAACAGGCACAGCCACACACACACACACACACACACACACACACACACACACACACACACACACACACACACACACACACACACACCACACACACACACACACACACACACACACACACACACACACACACACACACACACACACACACACACAAAACCAGAAATAAATGAGCACTGTTTTTATCCGTGTGTTCAAGAGGGTCATTTTAAGGATTAGTTGAACTACAAAAGGGATTTGAATGTCTCGTGAGCAAGGTGTCAGGGAAGGAATTCATAATTGAATTTACGACTTTACAAATCCACCCATTTATCCCTCTTGACTGTGTTCCTGGCCTATGTATTTGGACTGATATCTTACAGAGGTTACTAATCTCTGACCCCGATCACCACTGATAAATATTTTCCCACAGTCCCCTTTCTGGGAATGTGTTAGAAAAATATCACTGGTCACCGGCTTGTTCTTCAATATCAGGATACATGTATTTATTATCCTTGCAAGAATGGAAGTAGTCATCAGAGCATATGGTACAACTAGTTCCTGAACAGTGTCCTTCAAATTCTTATATACAAGAGAGGGTGTTACTGAGTCACAAGATGCAGGAATACCGGTTCAAAGCAGTATATAATGTTTTGTTTAGATTAGCTAAAAACCACGTCAGAAATAATCATGCTTGTCATATGTCTATCTCCATAGAGGGTGAATCATCACGTTAATCGTTGTTAGCTATCATACTGTATGCCTAAAGCAGTGTGTCCTGACGCTCTTCAAGGTAAGCATACATCCTGTCATGTACGCAGTTACAGTTGGGTTTTTGACTCTGATATTGGAAGAGTGCATTCAGTATTTTCCCAACAGAATGTCTTTTTTGTTTGCAGTATATTGTCAGTGACTGAAATATCCAGTCATTTTAGTTTATATTTTGATACTGTTCCACTGCTTTGTGTCAGTAAGGAAAGTCAAATACCAGTATAAAAGCCTTCTCTATATCGGAGGTAACAACATTCATGATTTCTTTTTGGTTAAATACTAGTCAGATTTAAGATTTAAGAGCAAAGTGCTGGCACTCCAGGAAAAAAAAGAAAATTAGCACGTTGTAACTTTAAAATGTTGATGTCATAGTCCAAGTGCATTTTATAATAGCAAGATGTTTTCCTATAATGTATTTGTATCTTAAAACGTGAAACCTTTCAAGATGAACAGTAAGTGATCATATAAGAAAAAAGCAACTACAAGAGAAATAGTATATTCTTATAACAAGTTTTTTGTTTCTTTATTCTTAAACTTCCATAGAGTTAAAATCCTGTAATTCCAAGAAACGGTATTGAGGACATGAACTCAGTGTTGCCTACTCATTAACAGAGAGAGACAGAGAAAGATGAAGGGTTACCAGCCTATTTGCACAACTTGTCTCAGTTCATTTGTTTCAAGCACCTGCTTACTAAAACAAAACTCACTAACTCTGATGATATTACCATTTCCCCTCATCATTCTGTTTCTCTGTCCCTCTCTTGCCCTCTACTTGTTTCTCGCTCTGTCCCCAGCCCCTGCCTCTGACAGTGAACGCATCAGTGAGTTGCCCAGCCTGGTAGACAATTGGATTTAGCTTCTTCAAAGGGACCGGCGGTAAATTCAAACCACGCCCCCTCGCTCTTCACGCACATACGTTGGCACGCAGCAGGACCTCCGCCACTCCGTCCGCCGCAGCAGATTCTCCATCAGCCGCTCCACTCCCGTGAACCCAGGACGGGAAGCGTCCGTCAAACACGACACAAACAGCGTCTTGCTAGATAAATAGTCTCGCTTATCTTCAGTTATGGAAGCGGCATCCTCCTCCTCCAGTCAGTGCAGGTAAGACCGATAAGGCTGTTGGTGGAGGGGAGAGAAATTAGCCATGGTTGTCAAGGCTACACTGTAGCATAATAGTGATATGCAAGACTGTTGAATGCATAACACCCGTGTAACAGGACGCATCTGATGCTGCACTGTCCTATTTCTTAGTTGTTTAAAGAAGCTAAGGCTACTGTAGCTAACATGAAAGCTTTATTCAGAGGATTAGCAGCCTATAGGGGCTTTCCTCCCAAGATGACACCTCTCACTATGACGTAGTCATGTGTCGTGTGTTTACATTTAAGAGAGTATATCCTCCTGGGCATTTTGTATCAATTTTGTATGCAAATTTGGGCTGGGTCCAAAATGGGAACGAAATAGGTACAACATGTGCACTGTAGTGGACAACACTTAACATGCATCTCCTTTTACTCTTTTGAGCTACTCTATCAATCCCTGATGTAGGCTACTGTGCAGAGGAAATCCTGGTCTTTCCAGTGATATGTCATTGGTTAAAATTGCATGCTGGGAAGTTCCTCTTTCTTTTCATCCAAAATGGCTGGCATACCAAAAACAAGAGGCAGGAGGAGAAGTCAAATGTTGTTGAATAATTTGTATTTTTACCATGAAAATCATATATGTCCTTGTTGTTTATTTATTAACATGTGAGGAACTATATAATTAGTTCTGAAAGCAATTAAATAATTTAAGTTTTGAAATAAGAGCTCTTTTATAAATGTCCATTCTAGTGGACGTCAGAACCATCTTCATGGACTTAATGACTCAAAGTCAATATTGTTGCAGGAGACGGAACTGAAGCAGACATTTTCTGTACCAGATAGTTCAGGGAGATTAAGATTTTGAGTGGAGCCATGACAAATGAGAATTGTCTCAGGAATGCAAGCTCTGTTTCGGAGCATGGTCAAATGGAGACCACATCCATAAAACTAGTCAAGATGACCCTACAGCCCGTGCTGACTGGAGTCAATGAGGTACTTTCCCACTACATTGACTGCAAAGTCTTTGAAGATCTGGAAGGATTCACCAAAAACCAAACTACTTTTTTATTGACCAAATAAACAGCAATGTTCAGATCAATTACTTATTTTTGTTTTAAATAAAGGTGAATGTATTCTTTTATTAATATCACTCTATAACCATACGTTACATAGTCTATCTGTTAATGTTGGCTGTCTTTTCAAACTAAAATGGTCCCGACGTCCTCTACAGTGGACATACTGTAACATTTTAAAATTAAATTAAAAAAGTCTAAATTGCAAGATGTTTTTTTAACCCTAAATAGGTAGGAAATCACACAAAAAGGAAATTGGAAGACACTTTTTTTCCTTGGGTCCCAGGAGGATATTACATTAAGGCTTAGGGGGTTAATATGATTTGTACCAATCAAAGGATCAGTTGTTTCGAGTCCAGCCTCTAAAGTGTCCTTGGGTAAGATACCTAACCCAAAATTGCTGTAACTAAGTCAAATAAAATATCAGCTTATGTAAAAAATCTAATAAATAAAGTTGAATTACTCTCAGTACAATGCATTTATACTCCCACTTAACAGGCCAGTCTTGTGCTACCAATGCCTCAGAGCTTAGCAAGTGTGTGCAGGCTGCACACACTTGCTGTGTTGTGTGTGCCCAGAGGTGCAGCCTGGAGGTTGTCTAAGTCCCCTGTCTGCTGCCTGAATTCAAAGTTCTGACAGCACCATGGACAGCTCCTGGAGAACCAGAGAGCTCACTTCCTGTTCTGAGTTAGCTCTCTCTGCTGTTACATAATACATTAGGCTTGTTTGAGATGAGCTGCGGCTCGCCTCGAAAGTAGACGAGAATAGCCGATTGCAGCCGGGGGAGGTCTCAAAAAGCTCGCCTGAAGTCGGACAGCTCGGAGTCGGCTTGACTCGGTTTGCAATGGCGGAAATTGCGTTGGCGTTCTTCGTTGCAGATTAAGTGGATGCAATAGAAATCCCACAATTATTATATCACTACAAATAAATGACTCAAGTGTCTGTTCATTTTAAAACAAATTAATACAAGGGGGGTCGAATCCTACATGTAAATGACCACTTATTACTTTTCAAAACTGCTTCCGTCTTGACCAGTTTGCATTTATAAAGAATGCACAAATGTGTATAATCGTTAATGTCAGATCTGTACTAAGTAAATACATTTGTTCCTGCTCAAGATTAGATTAAACTTTATTGTTATTGCACAGATTACAGGTACTGAGACAACGAAATGCAGTCTAGCTTCTAACCAGGAGTGCAAAAAGCAGTAAAAGTGAAAAGTAATGTACACAATCTACAGAATAAAATATAGAATGAATTGAATGATGAATAATCAGTGAGGGGTATGAATACACTAGATATACACAGCAGCCTGTGAGAAGTATGAACAGTATTAACAGTGTGTAATATGCTAAGATATATAAAGTATGAAAACGGTAAGCAGTGCAAGTATAGTATAACATATATAGATATTAATTTCATGATGATAAACATTGTGGAACAATGATGAAAAATGTGAATGGAAGTGGCGACGTAAAACTGACACAAAACAACAACAAACCTTTGCCCAGCCAATTGGAGAGTTTCATCATTACATTACATTGCATTTAGCTGACGCTTTTATCCAAAGTGACTTACAATAAGTGCGTTCGACCAAAAAAATACAAACTTGAAGAAAACAGAATCATAAAGTACATCAGGCTTCATAGAGCAAAAACATTTCAAGTGCTACTCAACTGGCTTTAGGTAAGCCAGCCCTTTATTAGTATATAAATGCTTTGTTAATAGTTCTATCGCTCGAAGTGGAGTCGAAAGAGATGAGTTTTCAGTCTGCGCTGAAAGGTGTGTAAGCTATCTGCTGTCCTGATGTCAATGGGGAGCTCATTCCACCATTTTGGAGCCAGGATAGCAAACCCACGTGTTTTTGCTGATGGGAACTTGGGTCCCCCTCGCAGCGAGGGTGCAGCGAGCCGTTTGGTTGATGCAGAGCGTAGAGCACGCGCTGGGGTGTACAGTTTAACCATGTCCTGGATGTAGGAAGGGCCAGATCCATTCGCAGCATGGTACGCAAGTACCAGTGTCTTGAAGTGGATTCTAGCAGTTACCGGAAGCCAGTGGAGGGAGCGGAGGAGCGGCGTGGTGTGGGAACATTTAGGAAGGTTGAAGACCAGACGAGCCGCTGCATTCTGGATGAGCTGCAGAGGTCGGATGGCACATGCAGGTAGACCAGCCAGGAGGGAGTTGCAGTAGTCTAGGCGTGAGATGACGAGAGCCTGGACCAGAAGCTGCGTCGCTTTCTGGGTCAGCTGGGGACGCATCCTCCTGATGTTGTAAAGCGTGTATCTGCAGCAGTGGGTTGTAGCAGTGATGTTTGCAGTGAAGGACAGGTTGTTCTCTAGGATCACACCCAGATTCCTTGCAGTATCATCAGCAGCATGGGGTAAAAACCACCAATGAGCGTTCAGCTCGATATACCAGCGAGTCGTTTCGCATCAAGCATTTAGCTTCTGCAGCTCGTGGAGAGAAATTGCTCCGCCTCGCTCTCAAGGCTGCTGGCGTCTTTGTCCCACGAGATTTCAACGTCTCATGTAGTCGAGCCTCCATAGAAAGTCGGACAAAAAGCGCTTTCACACCGGAGTACTTTTACCCGTACTTTTCCCATTTAGTTCCGTTAGTGTCTGGAATTTTGCATTCACACAAAAAAGAGAACTTAGTTCATGAGAACTTTTCCCCCCTTTTTAGTGCCTGCTAGAGAGGTGGGACTATCCTGGGGAGAAAAAAGTACCAATTTCTGATTGGCTGGGCGAATTGCAAACCACGCCCCTTACAATTCTGAAACGTTTTTTGAAGCCGCCATTGTATTTGCTGGCATTAGCATTATTAGCATTAGCATTTGCCCTGCGCACCAATCGGAGAGAGAATAACTTATCACAACACAAAAAAAAACATGGGAGCGGTGTAGTGATGAGGAGGTGTCTGCGATTTACTCGGAAGCTGCTGGGACTCCCAGCAGCTTCGAAGTCCGGCCGGGGACTTCGGGTGGCAGTATACGCCGTGAAGTTGTTTGCGGCCTGCCAGTAAACCCAAAGCAGAAGAAGAAGTGACGTCAGCGGCTTCATTTGCATAATCTTCCCTCAGGGAACTTATTCCGGTGTGAATGCGATCGGCTCTTAGTTCCGTGGGGTAAGTGCTGGGAACTAAGTACGGCAAAGTGCTTGGTGTGAAAGCGGCTAAAATGACTAACCGTCATGCAACGCACTAGCAAGACGGCGATCGCAATTGCGCAGGTCTGCGTCGGTCTCGCTCATCTCAAACAAGCCTATAGAGAGGCGAAGTCCGGGACTCGGAAGTAGAAGGGCGGGACTTGAAGTCCCGCCCATCTAAATATTCAGACCCTTTGAGATAATTAAGTCCAGAGTGTGCCCCTTATTGTGCGTGGGCTCCGTCACATGCTGAGTCAGTCTATAGTTATCAAGAACACAAAACAGTTCTTTAGCCCCTCTGTCCTGGGGGTTGTCAACATGGATGTTAAAATCACCAACAATGACTAGACTAGACTAGACTAGAATAACGAGGCGGCTGCGGCAGTTAGCAGCTAGCGGCTAGCTAGTGTAACGTCCGAGCCATTAGTAATTATGCTAATGTGCACATAAATCGTTATGTACTTTTATATTACGCTGCTGATGTAACAGGAGCTAGTGATGGTTTTGTTCAGCATTGCCTGCTTCACTGTTGAGCTTTATGTTGTGCCCAGCATTCTCCTGTGCTCTGAAATCAAAATGTGGATAAGCATAAAACAACACTAAAATAAACACTACAATACAACTTGTTATTTGACACACACAAGGTTGTTCATTTGTGTGTATAAATATACAATACAGGCTATATATATATATATATATATATATACATACACAAGTATAATTAATACAACTGTTAATTTGATTAGAGCTTTGACACATATATCTTTATTTATATATGTATAAGTATGGCGACTTCCTCGGGCGATATCATATGGTAGCTAATTAATCTGGGTCAAAACGTGTTGTGCCCACATGCAAAGGTTGTAAACTCTGGCTTATCCCTGCGTGGTACTATAGTAATAGCAAACAGCAACGTTCAACTCCTTTAATGGTATATTGCAAGTGCAATAAGAAGCTACAGGAACGTTAATCTACGTCGGTAATATTAACTTTATTTAATACAAGATTTAATCATACAGCCCATGTAGTATAATATTTTACAAATGATGAATTACAGCAAACATGTGCAATATATCCATTATTACAGCTCCGTGGGCTAGCAGTAAGGTGATATGGGTCCGTTCTTATTGTGCATCCATCGGTAAAGGTAAAACTCATGTAGTACTGAACACATCACATGAACGTGCCGGGCGGCGCGGTCCCGTGGGTTGGATGCGCGTTCATAATGCAGAGGGAAATTACTCTCAGAATAATAGAATAGAATTCCTTTATTGTCATCGCACCAGGTACAACGAAATTTAAAAAAAAAGCAATCCTCGCAGTGCATTTCCACATAAAATGAATAAATATATATCTATATAAACATATACACACATAAACATATGCTCACACATCCATACCAACATGCATACATGCCCGCACATTATTTAAATACAGTTTACAATATAAAAACACAGGGATGATATTTTGCATCTCTGATGTCGATCAGTTAATAAGTTAATACAACTATTAAAAAGTAGTGCAGTTGCAAGTTGTAACTGTTCAGTTTAGCGTTTGACGGTGTTCAGTTCTCGTATGGCTCTGGGGTAGAAACTGTTTTTCAGTCGGTTTGTCCTTGATTGAATTGACCTGTAGCGTCTACCGGAGGGCAGAAGAGCAAACAGGAAGTGTCCAGGGTGTGAAGAGTCTGCAATTGTTTTTCCTGCTCTGTTGAGGCAACGTTGGCTGAAGAGTTCCTCCAGAGAAGGCAGTGAGCAACCGATGACCTTCTGGGCTGTGTTGATGACCCTCTGAAGGGCTGTGTGTTAATGTGCTAATAACGTTATTAGCACATTTTTACAACTTGAGGAACGAATGTTTTTAATAAGGGCTATACAAGTGTTCATACTGGGTAGTTTATTTAGTTTAAAAAAAATTATCCAACGATTTACAGACCACTCTTTCCCCATGTAAGTCAATGGGAAAAAGTGTTTCCGGGCCTGGCAACCAAACGGAAGTGTAGTACCGCCGTTTGGCCACCACGAATATTTTCATCTGAGTTCGGCGCACTTCCTGGGTGCTTGGATCCGCACTGCGCATGTGCGAGATGGTCCGCCATATTTGACAACTACATACGGCAACACAAATAGGACACTTGACACAGTGGCGTTTGGCAAAGCAGAAAAAGAAAACAAAAAAAACTGACAATATTAATCTGAACCAGAGAGAGATGAGTTATTGTTATTACAACGTGACTTCACTATTATTTAACAACTCCTTTTATTGGGTCCTTTTATTGGGTTAAGTACATTGTCAGAATAAGTGAGAAATTGATTTAACTTCAGTTAGACAGCTATCATACTGAAGAAATATTGACTGTGAAGTGTGAATGTATGCAATATGTATGGCATTCATAATTTATATCTAATTACATTAACTGTGAATGTCCTTCATTTTATTTGAAATAAAATAACAATTATATTTGTATAGATATTTGAGACGTTTATGACTCGCATGCATAATGCAAATCAGGCAGCCGTCTAGACGTCAAATGTCCTATTTGAGTTGCCGTATGGAGTTGTCCAATACGGCGGACCATCTCGCACATGCGCAATGCGGATTGGGTAGGAATGCCTGCGGGTCGGGTAGTGACAGACTTCAATACATAATTTTTCCGAAATAAGGTCCCAAGGGTCAGAAGTAGATGGGCGGGACTTCGCCTCTCTACTATCTGGCCTTCTGTGGTTTCAAAGTCATGTGACCTGCCTAGTCATTGAATGTGATTGGATGCAGGTTTTTAAATAAACAAAATAAAGGAGGAAGACACAACTGTATTTTATAAATTACAAATGAATAAAGAGGAAATTACTAAAATATAATGTATAAATGTACAATAGACTGAGGCTATGATTTATATCTGTCTGCTGTTAAATACTTTATAATAATCTATGCCTACTGGTTTCAAAGTCACAAGACCTGCCTGATGTTTTGATGTAAAGAAGATAAAATTAACATTTGGCCTTTGTTAGTTTTAACTAATAAATATCAGCCTAGCTTCTCTACTATTTCCATGTTCTTCAAATCATTTTTAAATTGTCTTGACATAATATGACTGAAGGTCTTTAAAATTCTATGAATACAGTTTCACTCATATTCAACCCACAAATCAAAACCTTAAAAAAGTTGAAAAACATGTCAAGCATTAGTTCAAAGTTGCCTTAACTTATTTGACATGATTTTCATATCTCTATTTCATATCTATGGTTGTGCACAAATAGCTTCAGAAATGTGCAGTTACGGCTATGCTATATACAGTTCAGTGATGCTGATATAAAACATGACAGCAAAATCAGAGACATGACATTCAGTTTGATAAGAGCTTTTTTTATGGCTATAGACCTATAGTCAACTCTGCTCCACATTTTGGTTTCTTGGGTTTATGAATCACTGATTACAAACGGCTGTTGTTTAGTTACTCTGACCTAAACGGATCTCATGCATTAAAAAAAACCTTTAAATGGGCACCAACAGTGAATCTGATTATGAATTAAAAAACAGAAGAAGACACAGGCATGTCTGCAAGCTGTGTGTGTTAATGCTGCCAGTCCCACCTGCACAATCATGTTAAGTGCAACTCTGCAAATAACAGGCTGGTAATGGCAACCAAGGCAACACTTGTGTCACATATGTCTGTGCTTTAGAATATATTGATCACCCCTCGGTGATGGGGGGTATCATAGGATACAGATGACCCCCGACCAAGGCAAATCGTTGAATCAGCATTAAGAGAGCTAGTTAACGTTAGCTGTTAGCTATTAGTTGTTAGCTTTTAGCTGTTAGCAGCCAGTGGGCATTAAACAGAGGTGCCATTGATAAAATGATGCTGATTCGAAACTTTATTCAGTACATTTGAAGGTATGTTATACCGTTATCATGATGTATTCAAATCTTTGATACTTTGAACTGGATTCAATACCGATGTTGGGTAGAATATAATAGTATATAAGTAGATATTTTCACAGGAATATTTACCCTTGTGTTATGTTCACATTTCGCACCCTTTGGTAATGTTCGGGTCAAATTGACCCGGGACATATTTCAGGGTTTAAAAAAAATACAGAACTAAATTCAACATGCACAATTCCTTATATATATATTGTCTTTAACTCATTCCCAAAAATATAAATGAAATATATGATTAGTTTTTGAAAATACTCTTTGCTAGATCAAATTTAACAATGGAAGTGTCCATCGTTTTTTGTGACAAAAATGTAATTTATGTTAAAAAAATATATACTGTAATAAAAACTAGGTTTACATTTTGCTCATGCTTTTCTAGGACAAATGTAAATGAACATTTTTTTCATTAATGTTTATTATTTTTAATCTGTCATATAATAATCAAAGCCCTGAAGGAAATAAAGCAATTTATCAGCAATTGGAACACAAGAACCACACATCCAAAAGTATTTGGCTGTGAAATATAGAGGGAATGAAACATCCATATAAATGACATAGAACAGATATAAACACAAAGCCAATAAAAACAATTAACAGTCACTATTCATAAAATACAGTATATCCGAAAACTATATTGATGAAGTGACGCTGCAGAACATCATGTGAGTCAATGGGCAAGTCCGTTTAGGAAACACATGATGTACAGAACTTCTTCGTGTGTATAGCACAGATGTACTTGTTGCAGTTGCTGCATGTAGTCTGTGTCTTGGAGTCCTTTGAGGGTCCACAGACCTCACAGCTGGCTGTGGGGGTCTTCCAGAAGCTGACTGTGGGGGTCTTCTTGCGGCTGGCTGTGGGGGTCTTCCAGCAGCTGGCTCTGAGTCAAGTTCATCTTCCAATTTGCTGTCAAATTCTGAGTTTACCTCCACATTATCCTGATCTTCAGAAATGTCTTCCTGTCCCACTTCACCGTGTTCTTCTAATGCATTCCACTCACTCTCATCCATGATTAGCTCCAAGGCTCTCTGAGCAGAATATGTTTTGGCCATTTTGTTGGTAGATAATTGTAGTTCTGCACTACACTGTAATGTGAGGTTATGTCTCTGTTTTGTCCCTCCTCCGGCGTGCAGGTGCGAGGGGGGACAGTGCGAGAAAATGTAAAATGTTTATACATTTCTGGAAGATCTAAAATGTTTATAATGTTCTAGGATAGTTTTGTGTACACACTACAAAGGGTAAAGATCAAGGGAAACCAGGATGAAACAGCTTCTCTATGCATACGATCGTGTGTGTGTGTGTGTGTGTGTGTGTGTGTGTGTGTCTTTAGTCTGTGTGTTTGTGTGTGTGTGTGTGTGTGTGTGTGAGTGTGTCTTTAGTTTGTGTGTGTGTGTCTTTAGTTTGTGTGTTTCTGTGTGTGTGTGCGTGTGTGTGTGTGTGTGTGTGTGTGTGTGTGTGTGCGTGCGTGTCTTTAGTTTGTGTGTGTGTGTGTCTTTAGTTTGTGTGTGTGTGTGTGTGTGTGTGTGTGTGTGTGTGTGTGTGTGTGTGTGTGTGTGTGTGTGTGTGTGTGTGTGTGTGTGTGTGTGTGTGTCTTTAGTTTGTGTGTGTGTGTGTCTTTAGTTTGTGTGTTTCTGTGTGTTTTTCTCTGTCTGTCTGTCCTGGTATTGTATCCGGGTCAGATTGACCCGAACCTCTTATGAAGGACATAAATGCGGGTGGGCATTTTTTCATAAGTGGAAAAAAATAAAAACAATTCCACGTGTCCTTCACAATAAATAAGCCCCGGCCATTGAGTTTCAGGTTGAATGAAAATATCCTTATATTTTTTTTTATTCATTGAAAATGGAAATCGGGTCAATTTGACCACACAAGGGTTAAATAGATATCCGGACCAGGCCATGTCATTCAGCTGGTGTTTGGGAGGCTAATTAGCTGTTGGCTTTCAGCTTTTAGCTGCAACCTTTTAACTGTTATATTTTTGCTTTTTGGTATTACCTGTTAGCTTTTAACTTTTTGCTGTTACCTGTTAACTTTTTGCTTTTAACTTTGTGCTGTTTACACTGACTTTGGGACTACCAGGGACCAGACTGTACCCGGTCTCTGGTAGTCTCAAAGACAGTGTGTACCAACATAACTACAGTAATGAACGATTTTGCTTCTCCTTTTGGAGTTGGAATTCAATTAAAATAAATACTTGGGGAAATGTGGGAAGATTGAACCCTCAAGGCTAGACTGATGTAGCTGTCATCTTAGATGGCGGCTTTAAAATGGGCTCCAGCTTTAAAATGGGCTCCTGCTGCAGATTGGTCTGGTAAAGGCTGCAGCCTGAAGTGTCATTGTGTTTTAATAACAAAGCTTGAGGCATTGAAGGAACATTAAGGTTATAGCTCTACAACCAGATTATTAACTAGAATTACAGACTGTTTTCAGACCATAATGTGTTACCTCAAGGCATTTCAAAAGGTAATCTGCATCCCTGCATACTTATTTTGCTGATACACATAACATGGCAAAGTAAAAACCCATAAGTGTGTGTTGCACAATGTTGTATTTATTCTTATCTTTAGTTGATGTTCCTTTCCATGTGCTTGTACTCTCGCATTTCAGAGTGCACCCCATCTAGCAGATATTTTAACTATTATTTAACACAGTTATTAAAGATTATTATACCATGACATTGAAAAATAGATCGGCCTGAGTTTCAAAGAGTTTATTTCTCAAAAAGATAGAAAACCTTGTAATGCATGCATTAATTACTTCCCCATGCTGCTTTGTACACACAAAGACATGTAATCAACACTTGCTGTATGTTTCCCTTAAATTAACTGTAATTTCATTATGTTATAAAATGACAAATTCTAAATATGAGACTGATAGTATTTGTGGTTTTATTTTCCCGGTGATAGTGATGACGACGGTCATGAAATATTTATCATAGTGATTTAAGTGACTGACATAGGTCAGTCACTTAAATCACAGCTGTCTTTAAGTTACATTTGTCAATATTCTTTCCAGCACTTACAGTTATGAAGAGTATAAGGAGACAGCAGACTGGCTGCTGGCCCACACAGAGCAGCGTCCTAAAGTAGCCATCATCTGTGGGTCGGGCCTGGGGGGCCTGGGAGAGCTGCTGGGTGACAGGAATGTGTTCCAATATAAAGATATTCCACATTTTCCCACCAGCACTGGTAAGTTGAAAAACTGCCTTTTCTATAGAACATATTACTAGTGTTGAGAAATAGAACATAAGCATGCTAGCATCTGCTCATACTGTATGTTGTTTGCAGTGCCAGGCCATGCTGGTCAGCTGGTGTTTGGGAAGCTGCTGGGCCGTGAGTGTGTCTGCATGCAGGGGAGATTCCATTTCTACGAGGGCTACAACATACACACGGTAAGCTATAGCCACTGCTGCAACTGCTTGGTACTTTTTATTCGTAAGGCTAGGACAGTGTTTTTGCTAGAGATGAGCTGTAAATTAGTTAAAAAGTCCAATGCTGTACTATTAGATGTGCTATTCTATCCTTTTTTAGCTGAAAACTGCTAACACATTAATCTTCCAGGTTCACCATCTTGGTTTAGCTTGTGGCATACTAATACTTGCTAGTTAGCCATAAACAAGGAGTAGGCCTACAGCTAAAGCTGATGAGATTGTCATTAGTTTTAGTGCTGAAAAGTGTCCAGTTTCTTCAAGTCCAAGGTTATGTGTCTTAGTATGTCTCAGGTAAAAACCCACATAAATAAATAATAAAGAACTGAGAAAAACATGAAATTATTTATTAATTACTAGGGGTGTAACGGTTCACAGAAGTCACGGTTCGGTTCATACCTCGGTTTGGGGGTCACGGTTCGGTACGTGTTCGGTACAACAAGGAAAAGAAAAGTCCCAAATACATAATTTTTTTTGCTGTTATTTATTTGTAACAGTAGTGCAAGTTTTGGTATGAAAATAAGGAACTCTAACATTTGGAATCATTAACTGTATTACACAGTTAAAAACAAACAAACAAACAAACACAAACAGTAACACACACCAATGGCCATATGGCTGATGTCAAACAAAAAGGTTAAATAAGCTGTACAACTAAAAAGAATGTCTTGAAAATATTAAAATAAATAATAAGAAAGTGTTTCAATCACAATCAATAAAAGGCAATACAGAACTGTATAACATCTCCTGATGTCAAAATATAAAATAAATACAATGATAAATATAAAAACAAAATAAAATCTGAACCTTTAGGAGCAATGTCTAACATGTGTAATTAACTTGTGAGTGTGTGTGAGGCCATTATGCCTAAATAAAGGTACTCAAGCTCTACTCTATTTTCAAGTTGTTCTTCAAAAAGATGTTTGTCTACGTAGTCAGTAGTGAGGGCAGATCTGTTGGCGGTAACTATGTCACCTGCCGTCGGGAAAACCCTCTCGCTGGGGACTGAGACTGACTCGGATGTGATTGAGCATGTTTGACGCGTTACCACTAGCATACCGCACCGCTGTCGAACAACGCCGACACACCATCCTCGTCCGATCCACAACTCGCACCCCATCATTGTTGTAGTCCACAGGGAACCCGAAATGTTCCCACACAGCTGATTTAAAAGAAGCAGATGGGTCTTCTAGCTCCTGTGTGTTGTGTGAACTCGCCATAGCTAGGCTACTACATTTTCTTCTTCATATATTGTGTTCGTTTTGTTGTGTTTTGTTCTTGTTCTTCATTTGTTATTTACGGGCGGCTGGCTTTTAGGCGCAATACTGCCCCCTGGATTATAAATAGTGTAATACTACCCTGAGTGACAGACTTTTTTCCCACTCGTAAAAAAAGGCGTATTCGCCGTGTGACTGCATGTGCCGAACTGTGACGTCCGAACCGTGACGTCCGAACCGTGACGTCCGAACCGTGACGTCCGAACCGTGACGTCCGAACCGCGACGGTACGGGACGAATACGGATACCGTTACACCCCTATTAATTACACAATTATTAAAAAAGTGGTCTTAACCAAAGTTGGGAATCCACCACTGATGGTGGACCACTATCAATAATGTTCAAGATATATAAAGGCTCAATGGGTCAAAACAGAGCATTGTCATTATTGCCCTAGAAACTACACAAGCTGACCTCAGTGACACCGAAACCATGCAACCAACGCTAGGTAGCTAGTTTAGCATTACAAATTGAATTTCACATTAAATCATTTATTTAAACTCCCAGACAACAGCATTACCCACAATGTTATGCACCTGCTGACCAGTGATAGCACACATCTCAGAAAGCTACAGGAGGCTGGACTGTTTATAGCAGGTGCTAGAAAATGTTGACGCAAACAAACAACAACATATTAGAAAAACGAGATTCAACAATGCCCGGGCTAATATGCTACCGTTACATACATTTGAATGATGTTACCAATTTGTTTTTGCATTATACAACAGCATTAACACAAACAAATATAACAGTTTAGAATAAATAAAGGAAATGCTTACAAAACGTTTTTGAAACCATGCACAAACAACTGAGAGTATCTTTGGATGTATTGCTGCTGTAACCTTTAAGATGCCAATGCAGAGCCAACAACTGTTACTGTTCAACCATACACACATCCTGCTCATATAGATCCCGCTAATATAGATCCTGCTAGCAGTAGCCCGAGGCAAACAGCACTTCATAGAACTGCTCTTCAGACAAGTTGTTGATTCTGACACCAATGCTTGTTTTGAGAAATGTTAGATGTTAAGTATAATGTTAACTCTTTCTTTGAGCCTCCCTCTGCTCATCCTCACAGATTTCTAAACTTAGTTAGCATCGGGTAGTGCTACAGTACATGCTTATGTTTTCGGAAGAACTTCTTTTTTTGTTCACTATAAAACCGTAGCCTTATACTACAGACTGATATGTTGAGTTGCTCGACAATGTATCCTAGCAGTACCCAGCATATGCAATGTTTAGTGGAACATTATGCACAATAGCATAGGGGCCAATAGTTTAGGGAAGGATTAGCAATTTGTTTTGCCTTCATTAACCGTCACAAGAATCTGAGACGGAAATTAAAACCTTGCTGATGCAAATGATATACTATACAGAATAACAGCACACAAGCTGGCAGTTTAAACTCTGACTATGTCAATAACTTGGAGGAAAACAATCTTTAAACCATGCAAGTACAAACACTAACTCTGTTATGCTTGTCACAGAAAGAGGCTCTTCACAAGACACACCATTCAAATGTCCTCATTCATTATTCATTGTGCCACAAATGTACAGTTCCAATTTGAAGTTAGTTATAGTTTTATACTTACTGTATATCAAACTGCAGGTGAGATTTTTCAAATTGGACTTCCTTTTGTATCATTTTACATACCCTTTCAAATAAAACTGCTCGTACAAACATTTAAGCTTTTATCTATAGCGCAATCATGATTTTGTCATCTTATAATACCATTTTGTTTAAACCTGGTCTACTGTATAGCAAACTCATTTTGCTCACTGTTATTCTAAAAATGTACTTTGTGCGATGTATGATCAGCTGCTGAATCATGAGGACAATATGAAAACAACGTAGTGTGTCATAGTGTTGATATGGGATCAGCCTTTGGCCTGTGGAGACACTGTATGCTGGCTTTATTTATTTTATCACCGGCCGTGATGTGCCATCTCCACACAAAATGATCCATATAACCCAACTGAATCATAAAGCCAGTTTCATACAAAGAGAAATGAGTAACAGAAAGCCAGATGCAGTATGACCTTCCTGTTTCCAGCTTGGACTTTAGACAGCTTTATAATGTATTTCATTGCCATGCAATCACCATAACATGAGTTGAACTGAAAAAGATTTGATTCAGCCATGAAGCCAATAGTGGTACATTTTACCAGACAATTATGCTTTCATGGCAAATTAAACAAATCTATAAATCAGATTAAATGAGAGTCAGTTATCATAACAAACACTAGCAGTGTGGATAAAAATGTAGCCCATGTTTTTAATTTATCCTCATTGAGTATAAAAAAAATGACAAACCCATCAGCATCAGCTGTACTTTGTGGTTAGGGCTAATTAACATGTGTTAGTTAGCTAAAATACTAAAATAAAATGGTGTGCCTGTTAAAAGTGACATCAAAATTCATACCAGAAGCTTCTAAATGCTGAACATGTACTTGCTAGCATTTTCATTTTAGGCATGTTAGCATGTTGCCGTTAGCATTAGCTAACCAAGCGTGAGTCTGACCCAATCCTTCACTGAGCCACGAGCATGACTCTTAATGTTGTCCTCTGCTGTTTCTGTGTGACTTTTCTTTCTCCCTCCTTGTCAGGTGACATACATAATAATTGATAGAAAACTAGCTTAGCAATTGTGTATAGCCATCCAGGAGGTTTTTAGCAAATGATTTAATAATGTCAACTCTATATTAACAGCTGCCTGCTACAGTGTAACTAGTTGACAGGCCTGCTATTACATATCTGCTTACACTTCCTCCACAACAAAGCCACAAGTCAACTTACAAAACAGTCTACTGTTTAAATATGCAATGTTCTGAAATGACAGCGCTGACCTTATCAATAAACATTTCTGCACTAACTAGTAGAACACTCACAGGCAATTCAAGCTGTAGAGGAATGGGAAATAGAAAAAGCAATTTCTAAATGTGACTGCAATGCCCTATAAAGATTAGTACAAAAAAGTATTCAATTCAACCAAGACCTCAAGTAATAAAAACGATAGGTTACTTACGTAAACCCAGGCCTCAGAGTAACATGATGTGAGATCATGGGATGCGCCTCAACGCGTATGCAAACAGAAGCATCAATCTCATTACGCCAATCCTGATTGGCTGGTGATCTTGACGTCTACGTCAGGGAATCCACCCACCCTTTAAGTAGCTTGCGCTACGTCGCAGCGTCATTCAAAATAAGCACCTCTTCTCGCTTCGCAAGAAGGGTCGTCTGGTGAGACATCTCACTTCATGTTACTCTGAGAAACGGGGTTACGTAAGTAACCTATAGTTCTCATTCATAACACTCTGTTCGATGTCTCACTATGGGATATTGAAACTCCCGTATTGCCAGACATGCTTATCTCGAAAATCACCAAAACAACCAGAACTTAACAGGTAGAACCCTGTCTCAACAGGGGGCCCAGCACTGCGCGGGCCACACTTGGAACAGAGACTTCTAGCCTGTAAAAGCAGACAAAAGTGAGCGGTGAGGACTAGCTCGCTGCTGCACAAATGTCTTGGATGTAAACACCCTTGAACAAAGCCCAGGATGTAGCCAGTCCACGAGTAGAATGAGCATGCACAAACCTCCGTGTGATGGACGTCCAGTCTGTTGGTTTGGAGAGGACTGAGGGTCTTTCCTCAGCGAGGAGGACCAGGCCTGATGGAGGAGCCCATGCTGGGCAAAGCTGATACTGCACAGGCCTAGTCTGTCACTTTATTTGACTAAATGTGTTTACTTATACATTTAATAGGTTTACACCTTCTGTCCATATGTGCTTTTTATTTAAAACATTTGATTAACTTTTGGTTCACATTTCAATAAATTGGATTTGGATTTGCATTCCTTTCGTCCATTATTCTTACTGAAAATGTTAGATTACACATTCACATCTGACTGAAGATTGGCCCCATTTATTTGTGACGTTGCAAACTCTGCGGTACAAGGCACAAGTGATGTGAAGCTCATAAAGTGAGGCAAATATAAATAATCAGCTGATGGAGTATAAGTGTGGAAATAGTTGCATTCGATCAGCTGACTGTTTTTACAATAAAAGTAGTTTCTTAGTGTACTGGTCTTAAAATCTCATAACATCAGCTTTTAATGTTCCTCTTGGATGTTCTTCTTGACCCTCAGAGAAGGAGAAAATGTCGTGTCTTTCAGGCATGTCCTTTCCTAACAAAAATTACAGGAAACATAAAACATATTATTGCAGAACAAGTGTGTTATTTATGAAAGCGGTGTGTTTGTGTGTTTAGGGGCTGTAGATACTTTGTAATTGTAATGTTTTTTCTTTATTTCAACAGTGAGCTATAAACACAATCAGATTATGAATGAATAGTATGAAGTTCATCAACATTGAAATGTATGTTATTATCAAAATAATATTGAACAGTTACATAATGTAGTGCAACTGTAGAAGCTTGCTCTGTTGTCTCACTGAAAGAATAACTTTTACCACGTTTTTTACAGACAATATTGAGAGATAAATAGTAGCATTTCACACTATGTGTTAAATATCTTTGCCTTCAATACATTAAATTAGAAAGCTTGTTAACATCTAAATGTAACTTTTTGCATGGAAAAACCCCTCAACTTAACTGATGTGTAGGTGATCTAGTATTTAGTATTGTTTAATGGAATGTATATCAGTGTATTCAAGTCAATACTTCATTTATTTAAACCAATATCTTTCTTGATTCTTTGTACAGTATAAAAAAAGAGTATTTGTACCTGTGCTGAAGTTCACCGCTGTGAGGAGTCCAGTTCTGTCTCTCACTCTCTGGTCCAGCCTGTCTGCATCACCTGGACACCTTAAACAAACAGATATATATGTAAAGTACCATGTGTACAAACAATATAACTGATTCTCTTCTGTTGAACATGTTGGATTGTGTATTGTCCGAGTCTGGGTCCTTTTTATTTTACTGTAACTTTGGAAGTTGTGTTACCAATGCTTACTGTTTATTTGATACCCATTTGGTAATGCAATTATTAAAAACAACACGGTTTGGGTTCGTTCTTCAGATGACTGTGACGTTAACGTGTAAGCTCAATAATGAACTCCAGCTCAACTAACCATATTGTAATATCTAACTAATCATCTTGAAATATGACATTAATAATTGTAATATGCACACATCTTATTGTGAGGTTAATTTCACATACACTACTTAAATTAACCTTAGCGATGCATACAGTTCCTCCTACATAATAAAATATCTCTAAGTTACAAGGATGACCTTATTTTATCAACCTCAAACAGAAGCCGTTTGTTCTACAGTATTATCCCACTTAACGTCTATTTCGTTTTAACCTTTATATATACAGTCTATTATTTTAACTTGGAGGCTACAATTAGCATAGTTAGCACCGATATAGCTACCACTCGCTACACGCTAACCCAAGCCTTAACATTCATTACGTAGCTGATTAGAATCATTAACACATAAATAAAGCACTCGAATTTCACTTACCGCAAAACCGCATTCATGCACCGTCTGTTTTAACCGCAGAGCGAGTCACAATAGTCCGATATATAAGCATGAAGAACAAATAACCACCGCCGGCTTCAAGTTGTGTTTCCTGGATGAACTGAGCAGGCAGAGTCCCTGTAGCTAGCTTCACGGAGCAGCTAGCAGAGAGACAAGAAGCTAACAGCGGCAGGCACTTGACCGAGCCGTCACTCAATGTCACCACGCCCTAATTTATGCAAAAACATTAAGACCTAATATAAATAAAAGGGTCGTGTTAGAAAACAATTTACTCACAGATCCATAATCATGAAGGTGGAATCTAACTATATCGATAATAAAATGTATGGAGCCAGGATTAGAAACATGTTTTTTTCTGCTGTAAAATTGGGCATTTTATGGAAATTGCTTCTTTCTGCAGCCATCGCCTATCGGCCAATATATGAACTGCAGTGTGTGGCACTTCCGTATTGGCGTCCCGGCTATTCCCCAGAGTTTGCCGCTTGAGAGGAACACAGTGGCGGAGGAAATGCCTCAATGTCAATGGGGGTACATGAGCCAACCACCTTAGGTACAAAGGCAGGGTTGGGCTTCAGCAACACTCTCATTTGCCCCGGGGCAAACTGAGTGCATGAAGGATGTACAGAGAGTGCATGAATGTCACTGACTCGCTTGGCAGATGCCAGAGCCAGTAACAACACTGTCTTCAGTGACAGGTGTTTCATGTCAGCTTCTTCCAGGGGTTCAAATGGAGGTTGAGTGAGCCTATCTAAAACCACTGCCAGGTCCCATAAGGGCACCAGTGACCTGGAAACAGGGAGGAGCCTGCGAGCCCCTTTCATAAAACGGCAGACCAAGGGATGTTGGCTAGCCGTCTTTCCCTCAAAACCCACATGGCATGCAGCAATAGCAGCCAGGTACACTTTGATCGTAGAGAAAGCTCTGTGTTTATCAATCAGGTCCTGTAGAAATGATAGAATCACCCCGACAGGACTTTAAAAAGAGATGTGTCCTTTTTGAAGGCACCACTCCTCAAACACCCTCCACTTACAGTCATAGAGGGACCTGGTGGAGGAAGCTCTCGCACTCTGAATAGTGTTTATCACCTTCTGAGGGAGTCCCACTGTATTCAGGTTATACCACTCATGGGCCAGGCCCATAGTGCCAAGCGCTCTGGGTGTGGGTGAAAAATCGCCCCCCCCCGCCTGAGACAGTATGTCCCTGCGTAGCGGGAGCTGCCACGGCTGCCCGCACAGCAGCTGATATATCTCCGCCAGCCAGTACATTGCAGGCCAGTGTGGAGCTATTAGGATCAGTGTGTGGCGTTGTTCTCTCACTCTGGCCAGAGTTGGGGGTATCAGAGCCAGGAGTGGGAATGCGTACAGAAGGACCGGAGGCCAAACGTGCGCGAGCGCGTCCACGCCTAACGGTGCGTTTAAATCGCGCATTGAAAAGAACAGCTGACATTGAGCGTTTTCTTTTGATGCGAACAGATCCACCGCGGCCTGGCCGTAACGCACCCACAGCTGACTCACAATTATTGGATGTAGAGTCCAGTCTGCATATAGTGGTGCACCTCTGGACAGCAGATCTGCCCCGAGGTTCATCACTCCTGGTACGTGCGTCTCAGAGAGAGGAGACGTCCGCAGCTCCATAAGATCAGTTTGCGTGCCAGCATGTGTAACTGGAGAGAACGCAAACCCCCTTGGCGGTTTATATACGATATTGTGGTCGTGTTGTCTGTCCTCACGAGGACATGATGTCCTCTGAGAAAAGGCAGAAAGCGTTTCAGGGTGAGGAACACCGCTAAAAGCTCAAGATAATTTATGTGTGACCATTGGAGGTCTCTGCTCCAGAGACCCCTCACAGGTCGACCTTCGTATATACCCCCCCAGCCCGTCAGACATGCGTCTGTGGTGACCACCTTCCGCGATAGGACAGCACCCATAGGCACGCCCCATACTAGAAAAGTTGGGTGCAGCCAGTGGCGCAGTGCCATTACGCATTTCATAGTGACCATCACTCTCCGCGCGCCATGACGCACGGGGTCCAGTCTGAGGGCAGCTACCCAGCGCTGAAACTCCCTCATGTGTAAGCGTCCCAGTCGTACCACCA
Source organism: Pseudochaenichthys georgianus (assembly GCF_902827115.2). NCBI lineage: Eukaryota > Metazoa > Chordata > Actinopteri > Perciformes > Channichthyidae > Pseudochaenichthys > Pseudochaenichthys georgianus. The sequence continues at coordinate 10,908,999 of NC_047508.1, forward strand.
GGATGGCTGACGCCATGAGCCCCAGTAACCGCAGACATGATCTGAAGAGAACATATTTGCGTGGCTGGAAATGAGCAAGGCAAGCCCTGAAGGCTTTCACTCTCTGCTGACAGGTGGGCTGTAATGGGCACCGAATTCAGGCATAGGCCCAGGAAGAGTACAGTCTGGGCTGGGGACAACATGCTCTTTTCTGTGTTTATTACGAAACCCAGGTTGAGCAGGTGTTTTACGAGGACATTCGTCTGCGTAATAGCCTCTTGCTCCGACTGTGCGAGAAGGAGCCAATCGTCCAGATAAGTTGCCAGACGAATACCCTGTTGTCTTAACGGGGCTATCGCGGCTTCCGTACACCGTACAAACACTCGTGGGCTGAGAGAAGGACCGAAGGGAAGTACTCTGTACTCGTAACAGACACCCTGAAAGGCGAACCTCAGATATTTCCTGTGTGGATAATATACTGGGACGTGGAAATACGCGTCTTTCAGGTCGACTGATGTGAACCAATCGTTTTGGCGCACGAGACGCAACAGAGATGTGTGAGTGAGCATTCTCAATTTGTATCTTTTGAGATATTTGTTCAGAGCCCTCAAATCTAGTATAGGCCGAATCCCGTTCCCTCCCCATTTGGGAACGAGGAAATACTTGGAATAAAAGCCGCTCTGACTCTGTTCGGAGGGTATTATAGATATAGCCTTCATGTCTAGTAGCGAGAGGATCTCTTGCTCTAGAATATGGGCCGACTCTCCCCGGGCTTGCGAATGCAGAATGCCCGAAAAGTGAGGGGGGGTGACAGCGAATTGGAGTCTGTAACCCCGTGTTATTGTCTTGAAAACCCAAGTGAGCATCCTCCACTTTTCGCTTCTCAAAGCGAGTGGAGATGTCACATCTCTGTCGTCTGCCCTCTGTGTCTTTATTTGTTGTGTTATGGGGCCCTCTAGTGTCTGAACACGGTGGTACCCCAGGTTGACAACCCCGGTCGACACTGCGCATGCGCGTGGCGGTGATGCCTTCACAGCCCCGTCCATCATCCGCCTTCTGAGAGAGGTAGCAGCCACTCTTAGAAGGGGGGTAGACGTCAGACTGTTTATTGTTTTTATTGTCTTTCTTTTCATTTTTATTGACTGCGCCCTTGGCTTTAAGCCTGGAAACGACAGTGGAAAATTATTTATTAAAAGACAATAGTGATGACATGTGTTTGTGTGACTTAAACGAGCAGCGGAGCTTGCTGTCGTTGATGTTAAGTCCATTTCCCTCATGGCGCGAACTTGAAGATGACGTTCTGACATCACTCGAGGCGGCGGGAAGATGGGGGCATGGTTGCACCCCGGAAACACATGAGCATCTAACACTGGAATGTGTTCTGGAGCTGGAGAACAGGGAACTTCCAGCTCCTTTATCGAGGAGAGGAGGCTGTCAGGCCGCCCTCTTCTTCTTCCTCGTCTGGTGGCTGAAAGTCTGGGCCGGCTGTTCGTGAGCGGCTGCTGCCGGAACCGGAGACTTTCTTGGCCAGCTCGTCCTCGCCTCGTGTCTTCTTCGAAGCTAGAGCGTAGCCAAATATGCCCTCGGGAACAATAGGCATGTCCAAGACGTCCTCTTTTTCCCGGTCTGGAAGGTTCGTCAGGGTAAGTCACCTGGCTCTCTCCTGTACCACCATTATCCCCAGTGCTTTGCCCGTGGCTTGGACTGCACAGCGCTGCACAGGGAGGCAAATGTCCGTGATCGCTGCGATTTCGTCCCACACGGCAGGCTCAGGTTTGATCGTCATGTCCTCGCAGAGCTCCGCCTGGTACGCGGTCAGCAGCGAGGAGACGTTGAGCGCCCTGGCGGACAAAGCTGCGGCTTTATAGGCTCGTTCGGTCATTGCTGACTGGAAGCGGTCTGCCTTTGCTGGTAGCGTGGGGTTCCTGCTCGGTGACGAAGCCAGCCGCGGTTGGAGGTGGGCTGCCACCAGCGGTTCCATGGGCGGCATGCAGAGCAGGCCGAGCTTCTCCATGCCGACACAGTCCAAAGAGGAGGCACCCTGGATTGGGGCCTTGTTGCTGAAAGGGCGGTCTCTCCACGAGAGGCATCCTCTTCATCCTCCTCCATATAATCCAGCTGTAGGACATCCTCCGCGGGTGGAACCACGGTGAGGTCCAGCTGGGAGCCCCAGCTTGACACAGCGCGGGGCTCCGCTCTCGCGGCTCTTGCCGCCACCGGGCCCCAGCCTGTCACGGCGTGGGGCTCCGATTCTGCGGCTACCGCCGTTGTTGAGCACCAGCCTGACACAGCGCGGGGCTCAATCTCCGCGGCGGTCTCCACCATGTCCCGATTGCCGGCCGGCGAATCAACGGACATGAAGGGGTCCCGTCCCGACAGGCTAGCTTGGCGCGCTAGCCATCGGCGGAGGCTCTTGATGGTGAAGCGGGCACAATGCCCGCACGAACCTGGGGTATCGATAGCTTCCTGGGCGTGTTCCAGCCCAAGGCAGGACGAGCAGACCTGGTATGAGTCCGTGCCCGAGATCCTAAACCCGCAGCCTCCGAGCCGAGCCTCAGAGCCTCCGACTCCTCTAGTGTGAGGGAGAGAAGGGTCCATCCTCGTTTGCCGGGGTGTCGGCGCGGAGGGACAAGCTAGTAACAGGTATGTTACCGGAAAAAAATTCAACCTTATCGTTATTCCGAAAGGAAAAAACGACGGGGTAGATTTTTCTTTAAAAAATATTAACTGGTGTGTTAATATCTTTCTTATCTCCGTCTCCTCTGGTGTGAGGGAGAGAAGAGTCCGTCCCCGCTCGCCGTAGTGTCGGCGCAGAGGGATAAACTAGCAACATGTATGTTACTGTTTGAAGAAAAAAATCAAACCTTACCGTTATTTCGAAAGAAAAAACGGCGGGGCAGATTACAATATTAACTGGTGTGTTAATATTTGTTCAATTCTTCTGCAAAGCAAAAAAGTAACCCGCAAGCGCCCGTCGACCGAATGTTAGCTTGGGTTCAGTCTGTGGACCGTTAAGCTAGCCCGGCTACTGATATTCGAGATGTGCTCTGAAGCGAGAAGAGGTGTTTGAATGGCGCTGCGACGTAGCGCAAGCTACTTAAAGGGTGGGTGGATTCCCTGACGTAGACGACAAGATCACCAGCCAATCAGGATTGGCGTAATGAGATTGATGCTTCTGTTTGCATACGCGTTGAGGCGCATCCCATAGTGAGACATCGAACGGAGTGTTATGAATGAGAACTCAGAGCCTACAGACATTAGTGTCTGCAGCTTTTAAAATATTGACTTCTCAGTCATGTGATTAGTTTTTACACTTTTTTGTTTCTGGGTGACCCCAATCTTATAAAACCCATTTGTTATAATTTGGTACATCAGAGCAATAAAAGAAGAACAGTATCTGTCTCTGAAGCATAGCATGTTTTTCACTCCAGGTGACGTACCCAGTGCGAGTCTTCTACCTGCTGGGCGTGGAAACTCTGATTGTGACAAACGCAGCGGGGGGGCTCAATGGTAGCTATGAAGTTGGAGACATCATGCTCATTAAGGATCACATCAACATGCCAGGCTTTGCAGGGCAGAATCCGCTCTGTGGGCACAATGATGATAGGTACAGCAGCACAAACACAAAATGAAACAACATCTGTCTTTGTTGAGTGATATTTATACATTGCAATGTCTGTCCAGGTTTGGAGTGCGTTTCCCTTGCATGTCTGATGCCTACGACCGCGAGCTGGGCGCTCTGGTCAAGCAGACGGCAAAGGAGCAGGGCTGCGACAGCTTCCTGCAGGAGGGAGTTTACTGCATGCTGGCTGGACCGGCATACGAGACTGTTGCAGAGTGCAGAGCCCTGCAGATGCTGGGGGCTGATGCTGTGGGTGAGTACAGCTCTCTGCTCACTTAAGGAATACTGATGCGTTGTGGGACCTCCTGTTAACAGTGCACCTACAACAGCTTACTAGGGATATTCAAATCAATATGAATTCATTAATCTGATAAGAACAGATAATGTGCTCTAAACAGATACACTGTACACATCCTTTACATTTTGTAGAAGTATTCCCCGTAAGCAGGCAGCATGACTTAATTTCCCTAAATATAAACAAAAAGGCTATAGTTATAAATATTATTCCTATTATGAGTATGATATTGTAATATACAATACTACACTATGCAGTACTATACTATAAATTACTAAACTGTATGGTGCTATACTATGCAGTACTATGTGTTACTAAACTATAACATACAATACGTTACTATACTATTTTATGCCATATTATACTATACTATACAGTACTAAACTATACTCTGGATACTATACTATGTTATTCTTTGTTATATTATATGCTATGCTATGCAATGCTATGCTATGCTATACTATACAATACTATACTATTTAATACTATAATATACTATGATGTGAGTGTACCTCTAACAGAGCTCTCCTCTCTGCAGGTATGAGCACGGTGCCAGAGGTGATGGTGGCGCGTCACTGTGGCTTGCGCGTCTTGGGTCTGTCCCTCATCACCAATAAGGTGGTGACAGAATATGACAGCACAGAGAGGGCTAACCATGAGGAGGTGCTGAAGACCACCGAGCGCAGAACCCAGGACCTCCAGAGGCTCATCAGCCACCTCATCACCAATATCTAGTCCCTTCAGCCTCTAGTACCTTTAAGTAATCGGTGACTCATCTTAGCTTTGAATAAAGGGTAACAATAAGGTGCAGATGATGAACTGGGCAAGAATGTGAGTGTACAGTAGTTATAGTTTTGGTTAACTGGGGGAGTGAGGGAGAGGGCTTTAAGAGCAGAGTAAAAAGAAGAATGGCAATTGTAAAAGCTTGAAATGTGCACAGAATTTGCCGAATGTTGACACGTGTCTACTTTGCTCTCAGTGCAAGATGTTCAAAACCCTGGATATTGTCCCATGAATTACATTCATGGAGGCCTTATAGAATATATTTCTGACAGCAGACTCAATTTTGATTTACAAAGCTATCATTTCTAAAACTTGGCCAATGAGCCGTTAATCTAAACGTTTTAACAGAAAGCAAGGATTGGCTTTACTATGTTTTTACGTTTTGTTTTTTGTTTTGTTTTGCACTACCATACCCTCCGAGGAATATAATGAGAATAGGCGAGAGATTACCAGACATCTACATAAATAAGATATCCGAACTGTGAAGAACCGATGTTTGAAGATAGTTTGAGTTAAACCACGGGTGGAAAAAAATCATAGTTTCAAGAAGAGTTGCTCAACAATAAGTGGAACATAAATCATGAAACCTGGAAACCTGATTTAGGATAAAGTAATTTCCTGAGTGTCTCTAAAACCTGTAGGTGACATAATGACTTTTGTTGTGTGTTCCAAATATGGGGCAAAGCCTGCGAGCTAGTTCAGGCAGTCAACTCGAGCACTATGCTGCATTCATACATAACGCCCCTTGTCACTCTACAACCAACCAAACAGAGTCTCCTTAATATGCCGCTCTATTTATCCTGCCAGATCTCTCTCCATGCATTGCCTGCCCCACCACCACCCCAGCTTCCACCTGTCACCAAACTCAACTATATGCTGCTTCTAATACACATGTTAAAGAAACACGTGAGTTGTCTGACTGAACCACTATTGTGGTGGTTACTGATTATAGTATAGCATTCCCTTATTTAAAACGACCATGTTCTCATATATCCCAGTTCATGGATCAAAAGGAATACTGCGGTGGGCCCCACCGGTATGTATTTCTACCCTGCATTATTGCTGCAGGGTTGTTTGGGTTTTCCCTTTACGGTACTTCCTGTTATGGTTATACTGGCAGCATAGTGAAACCTCTCTGATGGCTGATATTTAATCACAAAACATTATAATTAATATAATATATATGTATGGTAAGTTTATGCTGCTCACTACTAGTCAAAACATAAAAACCTTGAGAAATAATTGTGACATGGCCGTTTTTATGATCATTTTCTTAATTACGACTCAGCGAAATGTTTTTTTGTTTTATCTTAACTGGGTCATTGAATGAAATGGGCCGGAGAATCGGAGCAGCGGGAGCGGTATTGCAGTCGCTTTACCGCACCGTTGTGACGAAAAGGGAGCTGAGCCGGAAGGCAAAGCTCTCTGTCTACCGGGCCATTTTCGTTCCTACCCTCACCTATGGTCATGAAGGATGGGTCATGACCGAAAGAACGAGATCGCGGATACAAGCGGCCGAGATGGGTTTCCTCCGCCGGGTGGCTGGTGTCTCCCTTAGAGATAAGGTGAGAAGTTCGGTCATCAGGGAGGGACTCGGAGTTGAGCCGCTCCTCCTTCGCGTCGAAAGAAGCCAGTTGAGGTGGTTCGGGCACCTAGTTAGGATGCCACCTGGGCGCCTCCCTAGGGAGGTGTTCCAGGCACGTCCAGCTGGGAAGAGACCAAGGGGTAGACCTAGGACCAGGTGGAGGGATTATATCTCTTCGCTGGCCTGGGAGCGCCTTGGGATCCCCCAGTCAGAGCTGGTTGATGTCGCCAGGGAAAAGAAAGTTTGGGGCTCTCTGCTGGAACTGCTACCCCCGCGACCCGACCACGGATAAGCGGGAGAAGATGGATGGATGGATGGGTCATTGAATGATACCCTCCATATTTGTTGTATCAGCAAATTGCTGTATGTCTTATTTGCCTTAAGTGAGAGCAATGCATGAAACTACCACCTATCAATGCATCATGGACTAGCTTAAGACACTGCACTATGCGTTTCCCTTGAATTATTGGTGCACAATGCACATATAGAAGAAACTTCTCCAGTACTGTCTGAGAAGTTAATCCGCATGATCAAAAATGCTAATAAGAGAGAATATGGAATAATTATTGGGAACAAATAGTATTAACTGGCACCTGATTCCTTTATTTTGTGATTGATTGTTATAAAAAATGCACAATACATAGTTATTTTAGCTATACAAGTGAATATATATATATACTGGGATCAAATCAAAGGTCTTTATTTTTTAAGTAGACAAATTATGTATTTTAAATCATGTATTATATATATGTATTATGAGAAATTATGGCATGACAAATAAAATGACATTTTTGGCTGAATCAGTTTCTGAAACATTATTATCTGAAGGAAATACCTAATGTAATGGCTAATCTGGTCAAGCAGTAGTGATGTATGAAGGCTTTTCTTGGGTGGATTGCATGTGTTTTATTTGTACAGCAAGAGACCGCAGTACTGTAATATCAGGGAGGGCTATAATACAGGTACGCAGTTTTCAATCTCCCCTGCGTTGATCTGGAACCTGCTGCCAGGTCCCCTTGACCATCTCATTCATTAGTGCTGCAAAGGCCAGAAAAGTCCTACATCAGCAGTCTCCCTCTTAGACCATTTGTTTTAGTCTTCACATCAAGATGCTAATGGAAGAAGTCTTAAAGGGGGATTTCCATTTAGAGTGAATTCGAAATGTAAAATCTGGATCTGCTCCATACACAATAAAATAGGGAAACTCATAAGTCACATACCGGTAATTCATTTTTGAGATGCTACAGCATGCTCACTGTATGGGCACAACTCCAAATGGTGCATTCTGTATTCACTAGACCAAATAACCACTGATACTGTGTTAATACTGTTCAGATTAGAATCTAATAAAGGATTAACCCAATATGTGTCAATTTATTTTCATACCAATTGTTGGTGCTTTCAAATAAAAACGTTCAAATGACACTTGGATGCTGGTATTTTCTGTTGTGGATGAGTTCATATTTGTGTTTGTGTGTGAAAGAGGGAGTATGAACTGAGAGGTTATGTCCCCAGACGCAATCAGTTTGGATGTTTTCAAGGAAAAAAGGAGTTTCTCTCAGCGATAATGATGATCAGTGAAGAGGGTGATATGTGCGAAAAGCAAGGAGATAAAAGAGAAACACTCACACACACATCCACTCTCTTTTCCCTCCCTCAATCCTTCACTTTAAGCACACCTCAAACAGACGAAGATGCTGTGAGATTGAGATGAAGTGGAAATGGCTGTTCCGTGCCCAGCTTTTTCTCTGTTACATAATTCATCTACATACAGCCTAGAGGTACAGCCCCACTGTGGGGCTGAAATATTAATACAAATGAACCAGGCAGCTCAACAACACAAACACAACACCTTAACTGGGCTGGTTTGTAGTCGCACACATCAACGCAGATGCCTCACAACTCCGAAAATTGAGTTGTCTACAAAGATATGGGTGTAGGATGCAAATAGCAGGCTCTCTGCTTTGAATGGAAGGAAGTGGTGGAGCAGACGCACATATGAAGACAGACGATAGGAGTGACTAAAGAGAAAAAGAGAGGAGAAAGAAGTGTGTTTGAGTCGGCAGTCCCCGCAGGCTGGCGACAGGCCTCGTCTGTAATGTAATGTTGTCGCCGTGCCAACTGAGAGCCAAAGCCAGCTATTGATTATTATAGGGTGCAAAGAGAAGCTGAGGAAATAGAGCGGGACAGCTTTGCTGAGTTTACACTCTTAAACACTGTAACACACACAAGCTGTTCTTATGCATGCACTGTCATGTAGGCTACCTGATCTCACACAGTATGTGAGATAGCAGTGCTACTGTTAGTGAATGTGACTTTTTACAAGTGTACGAAATAGCATCAATAAGGGAATGTCTCCGCTGACTTTCACACGCTGCCTCCAACAGGAGTCGGGTGCCAGCGGTGTGTCAGCATTGTACTGGACCAGCATGCAGAGCGGATCTGGAAAATGACTTCTGCAATTTAGGGGAAAAGTGACAGTTCAAGTTCAACAATGCATCCTTATGCATGAGGGTGACAACTTGGCTTGGTCTGGATCATCTTAATCATTAGCCTACACTGGGTACGATTAAAGAAACATTATTAAAATAGCTTCAGTTTACCATAGGCTAATAATTTATGTAACAGTCGAAAATCATATATTTTAAAAGCAACCATTCAACATTGTTATTGTTGGACATACAGAATCAACTGGCAATATACAGTAATTGATATGATTCATATAGCATATTTGTGTTACAGTTGCTGATAAAGCCCAAGACTGATAGCTTCCTGATACTGTTTTGCGGGGACGTGTGAGCATTACAGAATGGAGAATGATAGTAACCAAGAAAGCACAGTTACATAGTAATTCAAATGTTTCTGTTTGGAAACAAAGCATGTAATATTATTTCATAAGCTTTGGAGTGTTTCCCCTGATTGCAGTCTTTATATTGCCTCCTGGTGCCAGCTACTTACGTAATGTGATTCATTTTCTACTCATTTAACTTTAGGAAAAAGCATTTAGAGACATTTTCCTCAGGAGATGATATCAAGAAAATGAATGCTAAAGTTGCTTTGAGCTTGTTGGATCTGTTTGTTACATGTTTGTTCAGCAGGATAATCTCCACATGTAAAAAAAGTGTTCCGATTTTTAAAATGTAAATGCAATTGCCAGAAGTAAAAAGCTAGTGTTAGGTACATCTCCACCGCTAAGCTAAAGGTGGCTAATGTTGACATGGTGACGATAAGCAGTTTTAGCCACTTGTTAGCAACTGATGTTTTTACGACATGTAAAAGCGTGAGGGGGGTTTTTACAGACGTATTTTATGTACGGAGGCTCAGTCACTGGTACATGTTCATTTATAAAGCCATGTTGGGTAAACTACCTTTTTATATCTGCTCTCTGATCTCTCGACGAATTGAAAGTACGTATTGCCTGAGATCTCATGATGTTGTTTTATTAAATGTGCCAAGTGCTAGGACTGTCTTAGGGAAGAAAGCTTTTAGTTGTGCAGCTCCACTAACTTGGAACAGTCTGCAAACCTGTTTAAAACTGAGCACTTTGGTTCCCCTGCATCACTTTAAAACTCGGCTGGGTGACATGCTGTGTGATACTCATGGTACCTGTCACTGTGAATAAAGTTTGTAAACTGTACCCTGTACATTATGTTGTATGTCATCCTTATTGTTGTTCTGTTGTTTTTATGTTACATGTGTAACTAATGTCCTGCAGGTCACCCTTGAAGAAGAGATCTTTTGATCTCAAGGGGCTTTCACCTGGTTAAATAAAGGCTACAAACAATGTTGTTGAACAATATGTAAAAATCTATCCTTAAATATTTGTTAACCAAAGAGCTTTCAGGCATCTATCCAAAATATTGCGCTGCCACTAGTGGCAAAACAAATTATGATTGAAATGTACTTGAACTGTTATCATGTTAGGTAGAATGATTTTGAACAAAACCAACTATTGATAATTGTCTATGTGGGGTTAAGTGTACTTGTTACATACTAACTAACATTAATTAATAATGACACATCCATTTGTCCTTGTCTTGACCTGTGAGTAAATTGAAAAATATAATTCATTTTCTTTTTGTTTTAAAATATGCCTTTAAACAGATTCCATCAACAGCAAGATTATGCTTCTAGGGATACTTGCCCTCCTGCTCATTACAGTCTTATGGCTTCATCCTGAATATTATCGTCTTTTGAAATAAATGAGATGAAGACATGTATGAGTATTTTTTTCATCATCATTCTCCTAATAGAATCTGTGGCTTTGCCTAACCCCTCTGCAGCACTGGCCATTAATGAAAACAAGTTCTTTTTCAGAATTTACATTTATTATGTGGGCTAATCACCGTTGGCTGTAGGCAGTGTGGGAAATGTGATTAGTGTGTGAGTTCTAATTAAGTCTGTGAAGCCTCACACACTGGCAGACAGGCTCGGGGAGCTGCACGCTTAGATACACACACAGATGGGGAGGAACACACACACAGAAACACAGGCGAGAATTGTACAAGCATGCAGAAATAATGGAATTCACATGCACTTCCACTGAAACACACACGTGGGATCTATTTGCATGATGCACGACTTAAACAATCTGCAATTTCTCTCCCCTCCCTTTTTTCACACACACACACACACACACACACACACACACACACACACACACACACACACACACACACACACACACACACACACACACACACACACACACACACACACACACACACACACACACACACACACACACACACACACACACACACACACACACACACACACACACACACACACACACACACACACACACACACACACACACACACACACACACACACACACACACACACAAAAACACTCGAGTCTGTCCACTGCAGTGCCCCAAACGTCCTATCACATCCACATCAAGCTTGGAAGAGAGAGAGAAATAGAAGCTGACTCAGATGGATGCTGCGCCCCTAGCGGTGGACCGGCGGTGTTGCAGCTCCTGCGCCGGGGTTAAAAAGCGGCGGGCGGCGCACTGGGGCCACAGTGTGGGGTGCGTTTGAGCAAGAGACACAGAAAAGTTAGTTGCGGATTTTCTCTGGCGTCTGACCTGCAGCAGCATCCGTCGAAAGCATCATGGCAAACAAAGCACAGCAGCCTCCTCACCTGCACCTCGCCGAGGTCACCGCGTCCCAGTTCATCGACATTTGGAAACATTTCGACGCTGACGGTAGGACACTTTTTTCCCATTTTCCAAAAGTTATCCAGAACTAACAAAAAGGTCTAAGAATGATATATTAATGCTGTAAAATGCTGCAGACTGAATGAAGGTTAATACAACATGAAAATAAAGGGTGATGCATGGGGAAAAGATTAAATGCATCCTCCAACAATAATGTAAAACCGTTATCAAGCTTAGAAAAAACATTCATTATTAATTGGTTGGGGTTGTGGCGTATTAAAGCGACAATTTAAGAGATCCGAAAGATAAGAAATAGCTTTCGAGGACATTTTGGATGAGACAATAGTAATACGGTAATAAAAGCTCAATTATCCCTATTTTATGAATGTTATAGTTTCTTAAAATAGTGATAATATAATTAGTCCCTTACGCAATAGAGGACTAAAGTAGCCAACAACGACACTTTTCTCATTAATAAATCCAAGCCTTTAAAAAGTTTTCAAATGAATTAGTGATGCGGACCACTCCCGAACCCACGTGGTATTCGTTTATTTCATTTTTGTATTGAAACGTTAATGCATCATTTTAAATTAAAAGCATCTTTAAAAGGTTGATACAACATTTTATTAAATACTATATGTTTTACAGTAGGCTATATAATATGTGCGCCAAATGGAAAGTTAAAGTAGAAGCAGCCTCTCTCTTTCTTTCTTTCTTTCTCTCAATCAATTTGTGTGACCATTCAGAAAGTCCTCTCATGGTGCATGAAGTACACCTTGACATTGTCATTTTCCAACGATAATGGAACTTGATTTAAACTCCCAATTGATGTGTTATTTTGCAATTAACTCATCATTTATTTATGGTCTCTTCTTCTATAATTATTGACAGTTCGGATGTTATCTATAATTGGCTTCTTTCATTGATATCCATTTCACATTCACTTGCTTATTTAAGTTTCATCAATAAGTGCAGTCAGGTAGTGATGCGGTGGAAGTAAAATGGATTTATGTGGTGTGATATCTGTCAACATGAAATTGTCCCGTGTAATAATTTATTCAGCGACTCCCCCCTCCTCCCCTCACTCACACTCCCTGTTCCCTCCACAGTGTTAATCTTGATCACTGTCTTTCCTTTTTGCATCGATCCTGCTTTTCCCGTACAGATGTGTCAGCTCAGTCTTTCCATCGCACTCTGCACATATCTCTGCTTGCAGTGTGACAGATAAGACAAGTGTTGTCAGGCTGCTGCCGTGCCCATGAAAGACTCACGTCTAATCATGGAAGTCTCTATTCTGTGGATTATGGGCATTTTGTGAACACGTAAAAGTGCTGATTAAAAAGCAAAAGTTGTCAGGGATCAAAATGAAAAGGAGACCAAGTTTGGTTTCTTTTAAAGGGTTGAGAGTCCGACTTCGACATATATACTGATTATTATGTATAGATGTTTGAAATACACCTGCAAACAATACGAGATTGTGTCCTATTTGTTTTACACACACACTCCTGGGAATTCATTGTTAACGCTATGTGTGTTTGAAGCCTGCACACATGCTGAAGTGTATTCCACAGAGAAATCAAGCTCAGCAGCTGAGCCAACGTGCAGACAAAGTTGTCATAACTGATATAGTATTTAGTCTTTGGGCCTCCTAAGAACGTCAAGATGAGATGAGTCCTATACCCCCCAGGTGTCCTACTGCTGAGCTACTTTACATGTCGTGCTTTGCAATGTGCCACTTTGCCAATCAAATACAACTAGTGTGCATCTACAGATTTGGCTAGTGTTTGATTTCTGCTCTCATTACTGGGAGTGTCTCCTTGCCTTGCCGAAAGAAAGGAGAGCTAATTTGTTTGCTCAGATTGAGTAAACATCTCTTGAGTTGCAGATAGAGATACACAGGAGGCGATGCACCCAGAGAGGATGAACCACATATTCCCCTGTTGGCTCTGGATCAAATATCATCTGGATTGCAGCTCCTCCGCTCGGCGTCCTTCTCATCTTTCTCTGCTGTCTCTGTCAGGCCTTCACAATTAAATCGCTTCAAAGCCAAACAAAAAGGAAACAACTGCAGTTCCTTTTGCTAATTATAGAGCATTTGCTGTCAATTCTTTTTGCTAACCTGCATATGGAAATTCGGAACTCCAGGCGCCTCCTGGATTGACCCATCTGTGAGTTCACCACGAAACATTTGAATAGACAGGGCTGCACTCTCCTTTAAAAGGCAAATGCACTTTGTTTAGACTTTACATATGCACTTAGTTGGCACAGCTGCCCACTTTGAAAGTTGTCTCGTGTTGGGGTTGAATTTTAGAATCAGAACCGGAGGAGTGAAGCAGCTTTACCGGCGGCTCCTGGGAGCACAGTGACGCAGTATACGAGAGAGTGTGTGTTTTAGCCAAAAAGTGGTTTAGTGAGCCTTTTATCTCGCTGGCTGGTGCAAGCTTTTAAGTGCCTGTGCTGGGAGACCAAAGTATATGAAGCACGCCCTCATTACGACATATAAAACGGGTTATTTGACATTTAAATGGAATGATCTGGAAGTGAGTTGTCGTAAAATGTATCTGCATAGCTTCATTGATATTCAGTATGGGTTCGCTTGATGGATTAAAGACAGTTGACTCAATATGGACACACTGTAATCAGGCTGCGGTACATATACTGTAACATTATATAGAGCAAACAGTGATGCGGCTCAGACGCTGAATACAACAGAAAGAGCTTATCCTACATCTGAAATAGCACTGTACAAACAGATGTTCCCTTAATGACGGGATGTATGAATCTAATGCCATATTTAGTGATGGTACGACAGTGCTCCGGCATAATCTATTCACACATCTATTTTTATTGTCACCTCATCCCATTCACTCTGTAGTTAATCACATCTTACTCTTAATTATCAAGCAGGCTATTTCTTTCCAGAGTGCTACATGTCAACAAGACCCACAGGAGGGAGGCTCGATAGCAGCAAGGCATTTTATTGTCCCACTTATTGAAACAGCAGTGCTTCTATTCATGAGTGTTGATAACATCACTAAGGAATGCATGCGTGCCCACACTCACACACACACACACACACACACACACACACACACACACACACACACACACACACACACACACACACACACACACACACACACACACACACACACACACACACACACACACACACACACACACACACACACACACACACACACACACACACACACACACACACACACACACACACACACACACACACACACACACACACACACACACACACATGTGCACGGATAGAACAAAGACGCTAAGATGTTTACTGGATAGGGATAGGGAGTTAGATAGGAGATGACAGAAAAGAGACAGTGAGAGGAGAGGAAGTGGATGGCATAATAATCTTTGTTGATGTTTAATGAGGCAGCTCTGCCTTCCAGGGTTTTATTGAAGCAGCTAGTCACATCGTTTGGAGCCATCTGTCCAGCCATTCAGCATGCTTGTTGATAGAATATTGGCACGGCTTCATAGACTACCTGGGTGAAGCGGGCGTACTCATTTCCCTTCGAATAGGTACTGTCAGGGCGACAGAACAGCAGGAGGAAGGATGAAATATGATAACAATGTATTGTCCCGAAGCTACATTTATCATGACAGGGTCCCTAAAAAGGTGATATATCATTCTCTGATAAGCACCACTTGATAAAAGTGAAAGTCTGTCCAAAATGATTGACAGCATGGTAAAGCAAGGTTATGACATGTTCTCAGTTACGTTCCAGTTGTTCGTGATGTAGCATCCCCACTTTCTAGATGATCAGGAATAAATAGTGGCAGTAGGCAACACTGCTTTCCATATCGAATTGTGGCATTTGCCAAAACTCCCCGCGGAAGGCAGGATTGATCTCCATGGAATAAAAGAAGCTGTCTATGGATCATCACCTTAACAATCCTGGATAAACAGTTTTCTATATATAGCTTCTCCTTGCATACAGCCTTGAAAACAAAGTATTTATAGTGATCAGTTTGCTTTGTGTCAGTCAATAGTCTATTCCATTGAGCCAAATAGAAGATAGTTACTGGTAAAGGGCTCATGCTTGAATCCTTACTGGGGCAAAACCATGCCATGCTTGAATCCATTTGACACTGTGACCACATCTGCCCATGTGTGGTCTGCTGTGACGACCCAAACGTATGTTCTGTCTGTGTTCTAGGTAATGGCTACATCGAGGGGAAGGAGCTGGAAAACTTCTTCAGGGAGTTGGAGACGGCCCGGAGAGGTTCAGGGGTGGTGAGTTCAATGACTAAAGATTAAAGATACACAAACTGACAATCAGGTTTCTCTTGTATTTAGTACAATTGTTTTCCAGGACCCTACAAACCCCATATTCAGAGAGAAGATGAAGGAGTTCATGCAGAAGTTCGACAAGAACAAAGATGGACGAATTGAGATGTCAGAGGTAAGGCCGTGCTGCTTGAGTTGTATTTTTTTATAGATTGACATTGACAAATAGGATTTCTTCTTGTGGATAAAAAGTTCGATACAGGCCTCCTTTATATAGCTGGCTAGTTTAGCTTAGCATAAACACTGGAATAAAAGAGAAACATTTCATTTGTCTGCCTTCTATGGAGGGTGATAACAAGACAGCTTAGATAAATCCCAGAGCCTGAGGAATACAGGACAAGCGAGAGGCAGAAGCTTGGTCAATACTCTGATTAATTGTATGAATACAGTCTTTATAATAGTCTCAATGGAGTGTCAGTTTAGGATATGGCTCTCCCTCGATTTGACCATTTTAGGAGAGTGATTACAAAGAGATGCGAGAAGGAGAGCTTGGAAAATATCAATAATCCTCTCGCTGCACGGAAAATCTGTAAATAATTTTTTCGGTTCAGCTGTTGGAGTAAAAGTCAGGTGCAAAGCCTTTCCCTGAGTCAAAAATATTGTTTAGAAAATATTCTAATCCTGGCATAGCCCAGCTTCTGAGGTTATGGCTCTCTATTATTAATGTCCGTGTTGCCCTTTTGAGACTGACAAAAAGCTCTCCATCACTTCTCTCGCATCAAATCAACCACCATCTTGTGTTCTCACCACTCCCATTTTTCTGTCATTCTCTCCCTAGCTGGCCCAGATTCTCCCAACTGAAGAGAACTTCCTGCTCTGCTTCAGACAGTTTGTCAGCTCCAGTGCTGAGTTCATGGCGGTAAGAGTTTCTCAGTGTCTGTGGATGGTCTAGGTCTAGGATATATTGTTTTCTGCAAAGCTGCTGTCCCCTACCCTGCTGTCTGCTTCTTGCACACTAACGGCCCGTCTACACTACAGGCATCAAACAATCTTGAAGCTGGGCGTGTCTGAGGCTTGGCGATTTCTCGCGCCCAAGGCGACCAACAACCAATCAGGAATCTCCCGCCCGCCCCCGACATACAAAGCAATAGCAATGTTAAAACGAAGTAAACTGGATATAAAATCCCCAAACAGGCGAAAACCTACCAGTTTCATCCACTGTCTCTGCCACCTCCCTCCATGCCTGGCTCCTCCGGTTTGTATCCCGGTAGATGAACACAACAGAGACTGATCATACAGCAGCGGGTGATTCACTACCGCTCCATTTTTTTTAATATGAGGAAATGACCTGCGTAGTCTCTCCCAGCATACACGCGGTTTGATTGGCTAGCGCTTGTACTGTCAGATTTGCATACGCATGATTTGATTGGCTGATGCCAAGCATCGAGTCTCAAAAGTTGAACATTGCTCAACTTTTGATGCTCGCGATGCTTGCAAAGCCACGCTCCGCTCCCCACAATGCAGTTCGGCGAAGATTCAAAATCAACTACGTCACCCCATTCAAGTGAATGGGCGAAGCGTTGAAAGCATTTTTCGATGCCTGTAGTGTAGACGGGCCGTAAGGATTGCCATTAGTCAGGACACACGCGCTTAAACCAACCATACATTATCGCCCAGAGTCAGTCAACCAAGGAGACAGCCTGCACGTTCTTATTCCTGCCTACCAGCTAATTTCAGGGATTCATTCCCCATGAACGATGAAGGTATGCTAATGAGTGAAACAAACTGGAGTAGGATAATGGCCCATATATCTGCTGGCTAATTCAGAACTACCAAAATATTGCTCGCTGCTACAATAACTGTCATCAAGCATATAGCTGATTGGTTCTGAAAGTATAACTTCTAGGTCTGTCAATGTCTGATGTGTAACCTACAACACTGTCACAGTGAGCAGGGCACCTAAATCTTTTGAGCTCGTAAGATAACGAGAGATATGAAAACACATAAAGTATATTGTATAATAATGTGGGCCTATAAGAGCAGTTATATTTAAAAAGTGTAATGTACGTTATAAAAAGGTTTAGTGCCACTGCTGCTGTAAATGATGAATAATGAATGATTGTAGAAGTAACAGAAAGCCTTCAGCAGAGCAAGATGTGTGTTGAAAGGTACTTGAAAAAGGAAATAATTTATTCCACAAAATACCTTTGGAAGATAAAAAAATGCCAGATTTCATGTTAGATCTGCTGCAATGAAAGAAAGGAGCCAATTAGAAAGCAATTACATGCTTGGAAAAAGGCTCTCCTGGTCCGCTTTGTCATATCGTAAAGGAATAATGAAACGAGAGAAGCTGGATGAGCGAATGAGAAGGTGTGGAGGGAGAGGGATACAAAGGGCAAGCGGGAGAAAGCAGGAACAGAGAGGGTGTAAATGAAATGTCGATGGGAAGTTGAGAGCCAAAGTCTGAGAGCATAAAACAAGAGAGGAGGATTAATCAGTCTTTGTGGAAGGGTGCAGCAAGGAGGATGTGGGCAGAGAGGTTGTTAAAGGGTTAGAATGAGGAAGCAGAACCTTCTATTTCTAGAGTCATATATAATGGATAACACCACTGTAGCTCCTCTTTGCGGAGCCCAGAGGAGGAGCAGAAGGGAGGAGGAAGAAAGGGGGAAGCCCATCCATCTTTGATAAGGAGCCCTTCTTCGGACAGGGACAGCTGCTAGATTAAAACATTCATTAAAATGGCTTTCTCTCCCTCATTTCTCGGACTCTGTCTCTACTCTGTATGCAGGAGAATGGGATTGTATTGAAGAGTGTGTGATTACATTGATGGGCCAGGCTTTTGTGGTTTTCCCCACTGGAAGGATCTCTGCACCAGAGACAAATAGAACTCTTAGCGCAGTTAAAGAGAAAGCTGAGGTTCAATCAGAGAGGATTTATCTAGTGGTGTGGTGAGGGGGGGGGGGGGGGGGTGGAGTGCTGGACATGTAAATCACTCTGGAGAAGAGTGGCATTGTGATGAAAACGGCTTTCAATCTAACATTTCTTTGTTGATTTCTTGTAGGCATGGCGGCGATATGATACAGACCGCAGTGGCTACATTGAAGCAAATGAATTGAAGGTATGTTGTTATATGTCATTTACTATGACATGCAGTTTTGGGTTTTTTACATAATAGTGATGATTAGGAAACTATATTTTCATTTAAATAACCATTCAACTAATATTGCACATACTATTTAATTATAAAACACCCTATTATTTTATCTGCTTAATTGATCATACTTATTCTTTTTTGTTATGTCTTTTTTTCTTTCTTTTTTCCCCATGAATATAAAATCACATTCAAATGCTCACTACAAGGACAATAACCCCAACCTTAAAAACTAAAAAACCTATACCCTACCCTTGCCTAAATCAGATAGTAAATAGTTATATATATACGTATACATCTGTAATAGTCGTTACCTGGATGTACTTCCCATGACTGTAGTTCATTTTTTGTGGAAAGACAACATATCTTAAGTATACACGTCTTTCACCTCCTCGATGATATATTGTCATGCTTCAATAAAAAGTAAGGAGACAATGAGAAAAAATAATCCTCAATGTGTTACGGTGTCATGATCAGTAACTTCTCTATTATCATACTAATGCTCTAGTCTGCATGCTGAAAGGAATAGTTATGTGAAATAGTAGTTAGGGAGTACTTTTTCTTGCCAAAACTTAAACAACCGCTCTGATGTCCGTATGCTAAATATAAAGCCAGAGCTAGAAGATAATTAGCTTAGCTTAGCATAAAGAATGGAAGCAGGGGATATGCGCTAGATGCCTACCAATACGACTTCAGGATAACCCTGTGCTGAAATATTATCCAGTACAAAACTTCCTGTAAAAGTATAACTTGTCATTGTAACACTTTTTTGTGTTAATAAGTACAATTTGGAGCTGGAAATTGTTATCTCTTGACAGAGCCAGGCCTGCTGGTCCCCCTGTTTTCAGTCTTTGTGCTAAAGAAGCTAATGCTAGGGCTAATTGTTTGTCTGCACTAGCTTTACATTTAGCGTACAGACCTGAAATTGGTATCAATATACTCAGATAATGCCTAACAAGAATGCTAATAAGTGTATATTTTGAAGAAATTATATTTTAAGGCCTTTTAACCATGTATAAAAGTGATCAGAAGAAAATGCTAAGTTAAGATAAGAAACATATGGCTTTAGATGGGTTAGGGAAAGGTTAGTTATTTGCATTGTTAAGGCCAACAAATTATATGTTAGCTAAATACTTCCACAGATCATCAACATCTCAACATTTTCATTGCTGAGTTTTAGTGTGATTTCCCCTTGAGCACTTGGGTCAGTAAAGCCAGGCAGCAGCTTTGACAGAGGAGAGTTAAGTGGCTGCTCCACAGGAAATCCTCCAATGACCATGAGGGTTTTTTCAGGTGAGGATTCAGATGCAAAAACATTTTTAGATTGCACAAATGTTATACGCCTCTAGGGAAAAGGCTTGTTATATAAAGGAAAGTGCTCCAAACTGGGGAGTCAAACATTATGGGGTCAGTGATTACACTTCATGAACAGATTAGGCTGCTTTTGTTGCTATGGGATCACATTTCTTCCAGCTGACCAGGTGCAGATGAGTTGCTCAGGTGTGGCCGTTTGAAAGCTTTGGAAAAATGCAGATGAGATCCCAGGCAGCAGACGTCCTGATTGTGAGCGGATGTGTAAAAATATTTGGAATATATCGACTCAAGTTTAACTAGCCTTTAAGAATGCTAAGAATACTTAATTACTGCACTACATTTACTTCACAAAATAGCTTAAGTGGCATAGCTGATTAGGTTTTAACATACAAAGACCATTGATATCATCATTGTTTTCTGTTTTCATCCTTTTAATTTTTCCTCTACGATATATTTTTGTATTTGAACTAGGGCTGTCAGTCGATTAAAATATTTAATCGCGATTAATCGCAAATTAATCGCACATTTTTTATCTGTACCTTAGAGGAATATTTTTCAAGTTTGTAATACTCTTATCAACATATGAGTGGACAAATATGCTTTATGCTAATGTTTATTATCATTTGAACAATGACAAATATTCTCATGAATATTAAACACAACAACCTCTGAACATTACAAAAATTCACCTCAATTCAACCTGGAACCTCTCTCATACAATAATACAATACAAATGGTGTGTGTGTGTGTGTGCGCGCGCGCGTGTGTGTGTGTGTGTGTGTGTGTGTGTGTGTGTGTGTGTGTGTGTGTGTGTGTGTGTGTGTGTGTGCTGGATCGTCGGAGCTATGTGCAACTCAAGGCATATGCTCGAATATGCTTTTTTGCGTTTGACAGCCCTAATTTGAACACTTCAATTGAATTTGAAAACATTTAAATTCATCTACTAAATAAACGTTGATGATTTAGATTAAAGGCAGCTCTTGCTTTGTTATTTTTTCAGTGGTAAAAACCGACGACGCTATGTGTGATATTTCTGCATGTTCTTTCACATAATTTATTTTGTATCTTTTTGTGTCTATGTCCTCAGGGCTTTCTGTCAGACCTGCTGGAGAAGGCTAACAGACACTATGATGACCAGAAGCTCCAGGAGTACACACAGACCATAGTAAGATTCACACTCACGCACGCACGCACACACACACACACACACACACACACACACACACACACACACACACACACACACACACACACACGCACGCACGCACGCACGCACGCACACACACACACACACACACACACACACACACACACACACACACACACACACACACACACACATATGGGAGTGCCAGATGCACAATATAATTAGACAGTTTCCAGAATTCTGTTAGTGTTGTTAACTTAATGCTCAGAATCAGGAACACAGAGGTTACACTTAATTGATTTTGACCAAAAATACACACATTTCTAAAAGACAGATGGTCAGTTTAATGTTTTAATTAGATTTGTGTCATGACTCAAAGATTGTGTTCCCTGCCACAAGAAGACAGCGCACCACACTGTAGTAAAACACTTCCACTCTGAGCTCGGAATAATGCTGTCAGTAACAAAAAAATACTGAAAATTACATATATATATTTTATATATAGATAAATCACAAATAAGTGACTGACTTCAGGTTATCTGCTTTTACGTTTTTTAACTGTATATGTTTAATGTCCAACTGGCCTGGGGGACCTCAGAGGCCTATATGTTGGTGGCAGCAGCACTGTGCAGCCGAGTGGTCGTGACCCATCATGTCCTGCAGGTTGTGTGTTTACAGCGCAGATGTGCTAACATCTGCTTCTTCTTGAAGCCCCAGAGCCGACCTGACCTAATTTTCTGAAGCTTTACTGCAAGACACTTTTAGATAAACTTGTTCATTATTGTTTCTTCATTCCTTTAATGCACATTTACATACCACAGATGGTAAACACCATCATTATGAGTGATACAGCAAGACAAAAGAGATTTGCATTTTAAATTACTTTATAATGTATTTTCTCCCAGATTACATTTGGTACCTTTATCAGGAAGAATGCTGTCAGTGTCCCATGTTAAAACAAATGTTTTCTTTGACCTATTTTAAGCTTAGTTGCGCTTAGTTTCTTTCCATAACATAACCAAGTAGTTTGGTTTGTTTTGTTATAATTTACAATGTAACCAATGTTTGAAACTGCTACCAAGAAAATCAGTTTCCTAGTATTTTCCAACAGTTCAATTGTTTGGGAACTTTTTTTTTTGTTTCAGATGAATGTAAGAATAGCAAATATATCACAATGTCTGCAGGATTAGAAGCCAACATCTAGCTTTTCTATAATGTTATGTTGAAGAAATTGTAATTTGGAAACCCTTGTATTATTTTCTTTCTTACAATTATTTAAAAGAAAATCACCATCAACTGCATTGGTGAAATGAGTGAAGCCTGTTTTATACGCGGCCCCTTTACCTGCATTCTGTTAAACATCTAGCACTATGCAGAAGTTAAAAGTTGCAAATGTATAATAAAGGTAGAAACTTAATGGCTGTCCATTCTGTTTCTCAGTGAATTACATTTATGGGACCACATTTGCCTTTATCTTTACAGCACATAGCTATAAAAAAAACGTTATTTCAGTATCTCTCCTCTGTCCCTTCCTATCTCTGTTCTGTTTACACTTTGTAGCTCAGGATGTTTGATCTGAATGGAGATGGCAAGTTGGGCCTGTCAGAGATGGCAAGGTAATGTGCAATTTGACTCTGTTCACTATATAAAATCTGATGTTCATTCATCATCGATTTGAATAATTTAACTAACTATGGTGTCCGCTAATGAAGTCCTTCTCTCATACAGGCTCCTCCCTGTTCAGGAGAATTTCTTGCTCAGCTTCCAGGTAGGAAATAAACACAGTGCACAAAGAAATGATCGAGCAAAAACTAAATGGCTACATTTCACACAATTTCTGTAACTGATATACTTACTATGGTGAAGTAATTGTTTTAATATAAAAGATTGAAGATTGATGAAAGTGTTGTGTTACTCTTACTACTACTATTTAGCAATGTGTATATTGTTAATCAAAAACATACCTTGTTTTAACAGGGTGTCAAGTTGAACACTGAGCAGTTCAATGCCATCTTCACATTCTATGACAAGGTACGTGACATTTCATTTAAGGGGGAAATTAATATGGAAAATATTTTTTTACTGTAAATTTAACAAAACTATGTTGACATACCGGTTGTCATGGTCAACGTAGACTTTTTTTGTAAACCTAACCAAGTAAGCTAACAGGACATTTGCTATATATTTCCACTGTAATAAAACAATATAATAGGGTATGTTAATAAAAAGGGTACAAATGTAATTTAGCTTAAAAAGAGATGGGACATGTAGGGTTTTGTCTGGATAAGTATGCTGTTGTGCCTGAAAACTAATATACTAACATGGTAAATGACTCGGGGTCTATACTGTATATTAACACTGTAAAATTACAATATCATACAATACTACATTTAAGTTAATAGGCTACATATATCATTTTGCTGCGGCCAGTGGGAGAGGTGCAAAAGTAGGCCTATACTGTATCTGAAGGCTAACATGCTAGAATTGTGAGGATTAGGGGAATGCACAGTTTTTTTACATTGTAAAATACCAACAAATTGAATTGCAGGGCTATAAAAGTAGTCTAGACTTGTGAGTCAGTTTGTCTGGATGACTCGTGCTGAGTTTCCCTTTTGTGCAAAATCATAAATATGCAAATTCAGTGTTTCCTGCCTCTGGTGCTTCCCAACTAGGGAAATGAGTTTGGCACACCTGTCCCTTTGTAAACAGCTCTGGGTGGTTGAGCGGTGGTTCAGTTAATGGCCACTTTTTCCACATTAGCATCAGATCGGTGGGAAGGGACTACAGGGAGCGATCTTTTACAACAGACAGCTAGAGCAGAGTTACAGGGGAGGGTTGCAAATCTACTAAAACATTTTTATTGTGTACGATATGTTGTGAGTTTTTGACACACTGAGGGACAAACAATATAGTTTGGTAGCTGTTAAAAGGATGACTTAATTTTAAACCACTTAGCTCGATGTGGCGCAGCATCAGTGCTTTAGCTAGCTCGTTTGCTAGGTCAGTTCTTACACTAATGCTTCTGTATACTGTCATAGTGATTGATAAAACAACACTTGAAAATGTTAAAAAATTAATCTCTCTAATGCTGTCTTAAACATTCATTGTGTGTAGCAAAAATGCAGAATACAACAATTTTAACTGGACCAAATGTACTAGAAAAAACCCACCATGGATTCTACGAATGCTCGTTTTTTGAGTTGAAAGAAACCAGGCTTCATCAGTTTTTGTAAAGTTTCTCAGCCACACCCTTTTTCCATCTGCCAATGAAGGCCATGCAAATGTCCATTAAGTCAGTGCGCTAAAAATACCCTTTAAAAAAAAAAAACTGGTATTCCCAAGGTCAATTCTGAACATGTAAGCTCAACATTACTATATGTAATTGTTAATTCCTGTCACTGTATTGACTTCAGTTAACAGGGCAGTCCTTTATAGCAGTGGATGGTTGGTTGCGTGCATGTCCCTGTCAGTGTCTCGGGTGGACTGATGGCAAGCACTCTCTCTAGCTCACTTGCAGAGAACAGAGTGGAATATTCAATTATGGATGAGCCACTGTTGCCCATCTCTGCGAATAAAGCACTACCATTTATGGATGTAATTAGTTTCATCATTTTGTTATGATCTCAGACCCTGCAGCTGAAACACAGAGAGGATGTCACTAGTGCTGAGAGAATGGGCAATGTGTAGCCGGTCAGCTGAACACTAACAAGTCTTGAAAATGTCTCTGAAATAAAAAAGAGGGCACGCAACTCAGAAAGACCAGATGATGCCTGATGTCGCTCCGCTTTCACACAACTCTGCAGAGTTGCCGGTGTTGAAATAAATACAATTCACACTTTATTCCCAAAGTCAGTTTAGCTGTAAACATCAAAGAGCTTAGTCATCTTGAGATGCAGCCTCGATGAACAGAACATGGTTTTTCTTTTCTTGCCAAGGAAACATTTCCAACAGTTTGGACTTATGTTTTGGCCATAAACTAAACACTACTGTGTGACATAACTCATGAATTAGCATATTGACTTTACAGCTAACCCCCTTTACAGAGTTGAGAATGGGAAGTCCTTTTAAATCATAATTCATGAATGGCCATTTGGCTGGTGCATTGATGATGGTTGCCATAACATATTGAATGACGTCGAGCAGCAGAGCTGGTGCACGCTGTTTAGGAAGGAATGCAGAATGTTTTGATGAAAACTAGAAACATCTGGTTGAAAACAACTACTTTTTTACTTTACTTACATACCAAAGCTAATGCTTGACCAGATTGCTAAATCCTTACATCACAATTTTGAGTTCTGCCAATTAACTGAAATGTTTTTAATGTATCTGTGGATGTATTTGGTGGATACACATTCTTTTCTATTTTAAAAGCCTCCTCTTAAGCCTTTAAGCATTTTTACAAACACTAAACATAGTTCATCTGGTCCTTGTACATAGATGTATGTTATAATGCTAATGGTACTTTGATGCCCATATTAATGATAATAATAACAATACATTTAATTTGTATAGCGTTTATCCTGGTGCTCAAAGACGCTTTACATCAAATCTAATATTAGATTACACAAACGTAATGCTTGGAGATGAAAATAATATGTTCTGCATGTTTCTTATACATTCTTTCAGGATGGCAATGGCTACATTGATGAGCAGGAGTTGGATGCCCTGCTACGAGACCTCTACCAGAAAAACAAGAAGGTGAGATGGGGGCTTTGATCAATGTTCACATGTATTCTTTGTCCGAGCACATACTGTGTGCATCTTCTACTACTGCAATCTTCCTGAAACCATTCCTCAAAGATCATCATGGTGTTCCCAGCTGTTGACCTCCCAGTGCATTCGGTGTAGTGTGACATGTATCAGAAGAGAGGAAAACAAAACAGAAACAAAAAACATCTCATTAAAACTCCATTATATGAGATTATGGTAGAGTGACAATAATAGAAGTAGTAAACATGACCAAGCTGCTTATGACGAAATAACTGCTCTCTTAGTGGTGCAAAAGCTTCAATCAACAGCTTTATTGATGCCACCAAATTGTATTGACTGCATTCAGGAAATGTATATTGGTGAAACCAAAGGCACAATGGTATGATGAATGCATGGACTTTAACGGAAATGTAAACGGGACAAGAGGAATCTTGTTAGCATGGAGTGAAATCGAGTGATTTTTTTTGTAATTTCTCCTTTATTTAATAGATGACGGGGGTTGGTTAGACATGCAGGAAATCAGATCAAACAAGATGCATTCTGTTGTTGTTGTTATAGTCCAATCAACAATTGATTTAAAAAAAGAAAAAAAAGAATTCAGATTGGTAAATATGACCATTATCAGCACATATGTCCTGCTTTTGTCCAATACCCGAAAGCTTAGGTTTACCTTAAATATAATTTAGCTCCAATATCACTATACTGCCTGTTTTATTGTCTATTTGTTAACCGCCTTTCTGTCATTTAGGATGTGGATGCTAAGAGCCTGGCGGGCTACAAGCAGAGCATCATGAGCCTGTCTGACGGAGGGAAGCTCTACCGTGGCGAGCTGGAAATTGTCCTCTGCAAGGAGCCCACTGTGTGATTCTTCATCCTGTCTTGTTGTGTATAATTTTCTCTGCCTGCCCCGCGCCACTCCCTCGAGACCACTCCCACATCCAGCTGCCTGGCGACATATACCAGGTTCATATGCCAGACACCCCCGCCCCTTTCATCTCCTCAAGCCCCCTAAAGTTACAAAATCAGAAGGAATAAGTGCACTGTCAGCACGCTACAGTTCTTTAAACCCTCATTCTTCTGCCACCTGACCTCCCTGACCATGAGCTGTCTGAAACTTCTACAAAAGCTTTTCACCTCTCAACTCTCCCCCATGTCCCTTTCCATTTCTGACGTCATGAACATCCCTGCAATCTATGCTGTGCCTGACTTGCATCTCCTGACCAAAAGCCCAAACCCATTTTTGACCTGAACCTTGACCCCGGCTCCATTCCCTCGCTCTTTAAACTTTGCATTAGATACAATATATAGTCAAACAAAACAGCAGAGAGGCTCTGTTTGAATTCATGTTATTTATAGTCTATGATGGAACTGGTATGGATTCATCCTCCTTTGTTTGTCCTGAAGCCCTCTTGTTCCATTGACATGATATGATTTTCATTTTCAATGTTTGTTTTTGGCTGATACTGTCAATTGAAAAGATTAATAAAATGTCTTAAGATAAAATCAGTTGTGATATTGTATGATTATGATTTTGAGAGAAACTACCAGTGTTGGTTATACCTTAATGGATATGATTATCTTCTGGACTTCACTTCGTTTTAAACATGTGGTTAACATTGTAAATTGAAATAAAACAAAAGAACACAAAACATACATGGTTACATTTAGTAAAACATGATGGTTTGACTAAAAATACTAAAGTCCTGACTTTTGGCTTTACACGAACTGAACCATATTTGTAATATGTCAAATACCAATATACTTCCCGTAAATGACAATACAGCTTTGTTGAATGGGAAGGACATTTCAGGAGACTAAGTTTGAATGTTTCAGGCCCATAAAATACCGTGTCACTCAGAGTTATATTTCCTGATGACTTTCTGTTGTGCTGACCTTCTGCATACAAACTTGCCTTCTTTATCAAGGCCTCCCAGCTTTAAACTGCTCCATCGCCTTTAATACACTAGCGTAAGCATAAAAAGGATTAACAATTGATGCATTTACAACAAGAGCGAAATGTTGTAAAATGTAAAGCTATCGTAAAGTAAGTCTGGAAAACCACGAAAACTGCAACTTGCTTTGTTTCTGTTGAGAAAACTTCTAATGCTTTCTCTGGAAACATAATGCCTAGCAAGCATTGGAATCACAAGGATGATAGAAATACTGGCAGTTTCGCTGTAGCTCTCACTCAGAGAGCTTTATATGCAGCATGATGTCGTTCTCAAGGTCGAATGCAAATTTGACCTCTTTTTTTTAAACTCATGAATATCTGAAGTAAATATCTAAATCTAAAAGGAAGAATGTCTGATCAGACATCCCCCAAAACGAAATGTCTCTAAAGATTTAAATGTCAAAAGAAACATGAAAGTAGCTTGTAAAACGTGTAATAAAATCTAACTACAGAACTAAACAATGATTCAAAGTGGCAAACATATTTTTGGGCTGACATTCCAGTGGTGCGCAGTAAGCCTCCATCTTTTCCAGCTGAATGCAGGGTGGGAGGTATTCCCTGCTCCTCTGCTGAGATGTTGCTACTGACATAGTGGGACAGGACATGATCTTTCTCATAAAAAACCCTGTAATTGAGTTGACATGCTTTTAAAGCCATCTAAATAATACAGCAAGCACAAAGGCTCCCATCTCAATGTGGGGCTTGTGCAAACCCACATCAATTAATCAGAAGCGTTTAAATCTTTATATGACATGCAGCTGCTCAAGAAAATTGTGAACAAAGTTGCAATAAGACTTTAGCTGATAAGAGATCCTAAGTTCTACTATTGTTTAAAGTAAGACTGTTACATTTTGTGATGCCCAAGTGTTCCACAAGCGAAGAGTGAAAAAGTTAGCTAACTGCCTAAAAGAGCAGTAAGGGGCTACAAAGAGATATGTATTTTTAGTTTGCTAACATTAGCCACTTTAAGCTTAGCTAATCATACAAGCTAGTAACGCTTTATCAGCAAAACTCCGGATTCTAGTACAGCCATTGAGCAATTATTAAAAACGATAGTTACGGCTGGATGACCGCCAGAGGCAGTGCTTTAGCACTGGATATGTCCATCACACGCATGTGCAGTTCAAGTATCTAATAACAACAAAGTCACCTGTGACCCACGTGACGACGGCTACATTGGCCGGCGTCATTAGCGGATCGGTTCCCAGAATCTTCTCTCGAGCACACAATAATTCTGAGTGACAGGAAACTCTGGCGGTCATCCGGGACTCAGAACCGTAGTTACAGCCCTACTCTCGTCTATTTCGTCCCTACTGACCGCCAGAGGCGGTGCTTTAGCACTGGATGACTTATACCAACCATGTCATGAAGAATCCGAACACTTGCTTACCTAGCTGGAAGCAGCGGAGCTCGACAACAGGATCACGCCGAAAGGATGGGGAGTGGCGACATTGACCCGGTAGAACCTGGAGAATGTGCCAGACGATGCCCACAACGCCGCAGCGCAGATGGTCTCCAGGGGCACCCCTCTCAGGGCAGCCCAAGACGTTGAGATGCTCCTTGTAGAGTGACATCTCACCCCTGATGGTGGGAGGCAGCCACTGGCCCCACAGGCATGTGAGATGGTATCCACAACCCAGTGGGACAGCCGCTGCTTGGAGAGCGCACAGCCCTTTCTCGTGCCGCCAAGGCAAATGAAGAGCTGCTCTGACCGTCGTCATCGGGCCGTAGCACCAATATACGCCTCTAGGGCACGCACAGGGCACAGCAACTCAGGCGTGTCGCTCTCCTGTGGGACGTTAAAGCGCGCCAGCTGGATAGGCCGATTGGAGTGGGCTAGTGGAAGCACCTTGGGCAGGAACGCCACGTTCAGCCAGAGGGCAACACCCGAGCCATCGGAGTTCCACCTCAGACATGGATCGCTCACGGAGAGGGCATGTAGCTCTCCAACTCGTTTCCCTGAGGTTATGGCAAGCAGAAATGCTGCCTTCAAGGACAGCCACTTAAGCCCTACCTGGGCCAGGGGCTCGAAGGGAGGAGATGACAGGGCATCCAGCATTAGGGGCAGGTCCCACGCCGGAGCCCTCGGGTGCTAGGGGGAGACTACCGTAAAGCCCCTCTCAGGAAGAGGGACAACAACCTGTGGCACCCCACTGTGGTGCCGTCGACTCCCACATGTTGGGCAGACATAGCAGCCATATAGACCTTCAAAGTAGAGTGAGAACGACCACTATCCAGAAGGGACTGCAGAAACTCTAAAATGGTGGCCACAAAGCAATGCTCCGGATTCTCTGCCTTACCCGAACACCAGTAAGAGAAGAGTTTCCATTTGCACTCGTACTGTGCTCGAGTGGATGGTGCTCTGGAATTCAGGATAGTTTCCCTGACAGATGCCGTGAAATCACTCAACAGTGGGTTTGGCCCCTCAGAGGCC
Source organism: Pseudochaenichthys georgianus (assembly GCF_902827115.2). Lineage (NCBI taxonomy): Eukaryota > Metazoa > Chordata > Actinopteri > Perciformes > Channichthyidae > Pseudochaenichthys > Pseudochaenichthys georgianus. The sequence continues at coordinate 10,939,398 of NC_047508.1, forward strand.
AGGCCCAGAGCTGAAGGCGATGAGGGTCGGGATGCCAGATCTGACCCCCGAGCTGTGACAGAAGGTATTTCCTGTCGGGGAGACGCCATGGTGGGCTGCAGCAGAGACTGCACAGCAGTGGGAACCAAACTCTCCCCAGCCAGCGGGGGGCGACCAGAAGGAGCCTATGCCCCCGAGTAAGAACCCTGTGAAGCGTCTACAATATCAGAGGCAGTGGTGGGAAGGCATACAGGAGACTGTCTGCCCCATCGGGCTGGTCACCTCCATCCAGGAGAACCAGAGAGGGCAGTGCCTCGATTCGTCCGAGGCGAAGAGGTCCACCTGACTCCACCACGTCTGGATAAAGTCTCCACTCCCACGGTGGAGGTTTGTGCCGAGAGAGGAAATCCGCAACCTGATTTCGGTCTCCTGGTAAAAAGGCTACCCACAGACTGGTCAGGTGGGGAGATGCCCAAGACAAGAGGTTCTGTGAAAGCCGGAGCAGCTGAACGGACCTGGTGCCCCCTTGGTGGGCAACGGCGGACATGCTGTCCGAACGAACAAGCACATGCCTGCCCGCCAGATGGGGTAAAAAGTGCTTGAGTGCAAGCAGCACAGCCCAAAGCTCTAGCATATTGATATGGTGCGCACCATCCTGGGCGGACCACTTACCCTGAGCAGTTCTGCCCTGCCACACTGCACCCCACCCAGAGAGACATGCGTCCACAGTGACAGTCTCCCGGCGGGATGACACCCGTGGGCGCACCCATCAGAAGATAGGCCCTGTCCCCCCAGCGTGACAGAGAGTGGAGGCACCGCTATGACACCCTGACTCTCATGTGCCTGTGCCACTTGGTGTCCAAGTGGAGGCTGTTCAGCCACATCTGCATGGGGCGCAAAGACAGCAGGCCTAAGAGCACAACGGCTGAGGCAGCCGACAGTGTGCCCAGGAGCCGGAGGAACTGGATGTAAGGCACCATCTTGCCCAGCCTGAAGATGGGAAGAAGGTGGGGAATGTCGTCCACACGACAAGGTGTCAGGTAGGCCCTCATGGCGACAATCTAGGACCATCCCCAGATAAGTGATCTGTTGGGCAGAGTCCAGACAACTCTTCTCGGTGTTCACTCTCAGGCCCAACCGGGCTACGTGAGACAAGAGGCGCGCCGTATCCTGGGCCACTTGAGGCCGGGATAGCGCGCAGATCAGCCAGTCGTCTAGATACGGCAGGACCTTCACACCCTGCGCTTGGAGGGGTGCGAGAGCTGCCACCACAACCCTGGTGAACACCCTTGGAGAGAGGGAGAGACCAAAGGAAAGCACCCGGAACTGATAGTGTTGGCCCCGAAAGGCGAACCTCAGGAACTTTCGGTGATGGGATGCAATCGGCACGTGGAAGTAGGCGTCCCTCAAGTCCACGGTTGCGAACCACTCCCCCTGTGTGACAACACGAAGGGTGTCTGCTGTGATTAGCATATGAAAGGGCAGCACCTTGAGGAATCTGTTGAGTCCTCTGAGGTCCAGAACTGGGCGGAGTCCGCAGACTTTCTTGGTCACAAGAATGTACGCCGAGTAGAACCCCCCGGATTGAAGCAGAGGGTCTACTTGCTCGATTGCGCCCTTGGCCAAGAGGACGGATAACTCTTGGGCCAGAGCTAAGGCCTTCGGCCGGGTCAGAAAGACAGTTGTTAGCGACCCGGCGAAGGCCTTAGCTCTGGCCCAAGAGTTATCCGTCCTCTAGGGGCCGGCATCGGAACTGTAATTCGTATCCCCGGGTTAGGGAATGCTCCGGTATTGGGACAAAATTAACATGGGATCACTCACATTGTACATACTTCGTCTCACTGGAATATTAACGGTCAGATTGAATACAACATCGACCCAATTTCTCCGGGCAATGACGGGAGAGTTTTGAAAGTGACAAAACACTGTTTTCACACATTTAAAAACACTTAAACAATTAAACAATGTTTACCCAGGATTCAGGCACCTTCCCTGGCTTGTAAAATGTGGTGATGCGCCCTGGAGGTATCAGACTATTTAAAACATGTATACCCAGGATTCAATCACTTTTCCTGGCTTGCAAAGTGCTGTGAAGCAGCCTGTTCTCTGGGTGCAGTCTGGGTGTGCATGGAGGGGTTTAGTCCGAGTGAGGAGTGCTCAAGTGTGGGAGGATGTGTAAGGCAGAGGAGGGTAAAAAAAGTGTGAACCTCCAGCAGGGCAGGTGGTGCTGTGAATAAGGCCGAACATTGATGCTGGTGTGCGGACAGTAAAGCACCACAAAAGCCATTACCTTTAAGTGTTACCAGGGCCATGAGAACATCCTCCACAGGAGAGTGGGTGGTGCTGCTGTGAATAAGGCCGAATATGGATGCTGGTGGGCGGACAGTAAAGCACCGCAAAATCCACCACCTTTAAGGGCAGCCGACACAAACGAATGCCGTGCTTCCATGAGCGTCAAATCCCGACGCAGATGGGAATACATTGCAATCAGTTGAAAGCTATTTGCGTCCCTTTATGACGCTGAAGGAGCCTAGGAGCATCACAACTGGACGCCACGGACACTGGCGGCCCGTCCACACTACAGCTTCGACAGCTTCAAAAACGGTTTCCAACGCGTCTGCCCATTCACTTTGAATGGGGTGACGTCACGTTGCCTTGCTTTTCGCCGAACTGAATTGTGGGTAGAAAAGCGGTTCTGACACCGGAGAAGCCGGAGTAGCCAGCGCCAGCCAATCAAATCATATGCCAGTACAAGCTCTAGCCAATCAAACCGCTGCTTGTGTGTCAGGGGCGGGAGATTCATGTGATTGGTTGTTGGTCGAGCTTCAGACACGCCCAGCTCCAAGCTTTTTTTGAAGCTGTAGTGTGGACGGGCCGTGACCAAACGTCGCTCCTGGACGCTTAGGGAGTGAGAGTGTGTTGGCTGATGAGCTCCCTCTGGTGCTCCTCCTTCTCCTTCGTCCTGCGCTGCAGGTGACGCTGTGGCTGCTGTTCACCGTCTCCAGCTTCTGCTTGGTGTGTCAGGGCCTTAACATAGATAACTTGTTGGTGTCTATCTAGGAAATAATGACAATTAGTTAATGACAGGGAAGACATTTATTATAATCTAGTTGGTTTCTAAATGATAGCCTCACCTTTTGGCATCATTGATATGCAGTGATATAGGACTTGCTGCCAGGAATGCTATTTAAAATCCAGAGCTGGAATAATATTGTGCTACAATTTATGAAATGGCACATTAAATGGTGTTTGTCACTTAGGTTTGGCGTCCATTAACCTGCACACAATTATTCCAATGCACATTCTTCCTCTCAAACACATCTGCAGGACTTTCTTGCTGTTTTTGACAAAGTGTAATCTCTGATTTCTAGAGTGAACTACAGAGATGACTCAGCTGTTGTCGTGAGACTTTCAAACAGAAAAAATGCTTAAGGGAGTGGATGCATTGGTGTGAGAATAATTTTGTTCAAACTGTACGTCATTAAATAAAGGGGGGGGACTTCTGATAGATTTGAGAAAGAAGACACGTCTAATTAAACTTTTCGCTGAATTTACAGTCATTAAGAGATTGAACAATTCCTCGATAAATCTCATTTCCAACAGTATTGTGTCAATAATCCAAAAATAAAGAAACCACATGTTCTGTACCTTCTGCATCAGCAGGAAAATGTACTCTTACTTCCTAAAATAGTCTCTTGCTGCTGCGGATCTCTCATAAAGTATTCTCACTTGCTCCAGCCTTCTAGGAAGACAATAAACTATGAGTGGTGACCTGCACAGGATTGCGTCTGAAATAAAGGCTCCGCAGAAGGCAAGAAGCATCTAGAATCCCTGAATGCAGTTTACTAAGCACTGCCTTCTGCTACCATCTCGGAGTACATTTTACATTTTAAATCAGACTAATCTCAAACAGATGCAGGATGAACTCTGTTCTTTAGCAAAAAATCTGCTCAAAATGGAAAATGATTAATCAAAACGACATACCATACTTTTATTAGACAAAAACAGCTTATATATATATATATATATCTTAATACATACTATTTTGACACAATAAGCAAATAGTTCATTGTAAAGTGACATTCATTGATGAAAAGTTTAGGTTTTTTGTCATAAATGTTCTCTCCTGTCTTATGATGTACTGTACAACATGTTATACTGACAAAAGAGCAATGATATTAGCAGAATAATATCAAGAATAGAGAATTCCATTATAATCTGCGGTCAATCCACAACCTTGAACCAGATGTATGCATCTCAATGGTTATTGGATGGATCGCCATGAAATAGGGTGCATACATTAATGGTTCCCGTGATGAATCCTAATGACATTAGTTTTTCAGTGCCTTTCCCTTTAGCGCCACCAACAGGCTTTTGAATGTTGTGTTAGCACAAATTACATAACAGAATCAGAATCAGAATTCCTTTACGGGGGACATTTACGTTTTTACACCGAAGTATAGATATAGACAACGAAAATAGAACACTTTTATATAAACAAAAGGCTTGCACATAGTATTTCAAGTAAAATACTTTACTAAAGTTACTTTAACTTTAACTATATATTTATTTGTTGTTCCTTCCTTTTCTTTTCCCTTCACTATATCTGTAAAGCGTCTTTGAGCACCTGTAAAAGCGCTAACAAATTAAATCTATTATTATTATTATTAAAATAAAAATGATTAAAGATATACACATTCTGGTAGATAATCAAGTAGCTTAGGGTTCAAAGTACAGGCACTTAATCTGCACTTGAACATATAAACTTGAGAGGTTGTCTAGCTTTGTAAGATGTCACATGACACATGACACCAAAGGACACATATTCTAAGACCAACAGCTGTTTTCCAACTTTTGAAAATTCACGGTATTTCTTTACAGAATGGTAGATGAGTGGACAACACATGTAATGAAAACAATGCAAGCAAACTTTTTTCTTTAACTCTTTACCATTGGGAATGGAAAATCACACACAATATTTAGAATTTGCATAGAATAGTTGGACACTCCAAACACACTAAAGACATCAAGGACATTTCCCCCCCAGGGCATGTCTGGGTCTTCAACAACAGATGGGGTTTGTTTGTGGTGAAGTTGAGATTACTGTTGGTCTCTCCTGTACAACCTTGTGTGATGTTGAACATTCAGAAAAGAACAGTACACATGCATCCTTGTAGACCTAATCGTTTTTTAAATCAGAATCGCATGTATTAATATCCTACAATCTTTGAATTCTCCATTTGGACAAGAGATTAAAAATAAAAAAGGTTGGTGAGGGCATTCTCCTTCAGAGTACTTTATTTTTCTGCTGATACGTCTTTTTTCTGATTTGCACTATTTTGTCTTCCGTTCTGGCAGACTGAATATTTCTTGGAACATTAAACTGTATTGAATCTTGAATCGTGTTCAGGGGTCCACATGATGGGGTTATTGTAAACAGTATTTACGCGAGCAAACTCAATAAGTGAATAGCTGAGTCGACTGAATCCCCAAAGGATATGGTTGTACGTGTAAACACACTTAATCATACATCTAGCCCACTGTGATAACCAATGTGATAAAGACCTGAGGCAGCGGGTGCAGGGGAGAAAGAGAGAAGAGAATATGAATATAAGAGGATAACGGCCATGATTTATTCATTGATGAAAGGAACCCTGTTATTTTATTTATGATCTCTTTAAATATAGCTCATGTGAATTAAATAAGTGATTGAAAATGGATGTTCCAACCTAGATTATTGTGTATCCCACACACCCAGGCACACGCACACTGATGACAGTCATGTGCACACAGACAGACAAACATACAACGAAGCAGAACACACATTCATAAACAAATAGAAGTTAATGAAGGCAAATACACTGACTGTTTCTACAGTCTTGCTCCTGAATGACAATGTTATCTCTCTTGGCTGCAGCTCTGCAAGACAACATAAAAGTCATGCTGTAGCTGGTTTGACTGCAACTGAACAAAGAAACACTTCATGTACAATTTGTGAAATGAAAATCATGCAGCATTTGGTCTGAAGGATTCAAATGATTATAAATAGCAGGTTGGCCAAACGACGTCTGTAACTAGGACAAATGTCTCTTCCAGCCGATTTTCTCACTTCATCACAGTCTATTTCTCTGATGATTCTTACTGAATCACTAAAGTGAGTTTATAATTGCTGTGTCAAAATTAACTTTTAAATAGGAATGTTTTTTGGATATTTGGGGAAAATATGTTTAGTTAAGTTATTTTGACTAAAAGATAGATATACTCGCAAATGTATCTTTTTAAACTTTATCCTGGAGATGCTAAGCTTAGCTTGAAATTGGCAACTGGAAATAGAGGGAGACATCAGGCCCATATGTCTGTTCAATAGTTAAATATCCACATACACATACATTTTAACATATGCACGTTAAAATGTTGTGCAAACCTGCAACTACTGATTTCGGCCACTTGGGGTCAGTAAAGAACAGCAACCCTAACCCTGACCCTTTTACACTTATGTCTATCTAAATACATATTTGCCTTTAATTTAGAATATTTTAATCAGTTTAGCTTTGTTCATGGAAATGGCTTGCATTTTTTCAAGGGAATCAAGGTTTTTTTCAAGAAATTTGAAAGTTCAACCTTTTTTCCTAGCATAAGTCTAAAATAAAGGGTGTAGCCAAAATACAGAAACTCAGACTAAAAAAACCCCTATTGAAACCAAATACAACAAAAAAATGGTGTCCTAATTTCAAAATTGTAGCCTATTCTTTTACCTTCTTTTCACCAGATAGAGCCATTTTCTCTTGTTTTCCCTGTGTGGCAAATACATGCTAGTGTTTTGCTGCTGCATTATGCAATGCATTAACATCAATGGTGTTGCTAATCATTGACAAATAAAACATGTACTTAACACTATTGACCAAATCTTAAGTGACAGTGGCTTAAAGTCATATTATACAAGTCATATTTTGGGATCACTGTATTTGAAATCCAAAACACTGAAGTTGCAGAAGTTATTTATTTTTTCATGTGTTTGTATTTGTATACATATTGATGATGGGTTATCATTATCATATTTCATCTTTTCATCTTGAGTCCCGAATGATTTTTTTCTAACCACCAAGCCAGGTAGGATGGTTCAGGAAAAAAATATGAAAGATGATCCTTAAGGGAAGCAGGGGAAGGAAGTACTATAAAACGATCAATCCTGCAATTTTTACTTGCAGAAAATCGTCCTGGAGTGACCCTAACAGTCTACGGTTTTAGTGGAATGTTACACAGACTGTGTAATGCTTTATAAGTTACATCTCTAAACTGCAGATTTCACTTGACTTTGGTTCAATCAGCTAAAAGATGTGACAGCCACCAAGAAAATGTACACTGAACAAAAATATAAATGCAACACTTTTGTTTTGGCTCCCATGTTTCATGAGATGAACTCAAAGATCTAAAACATTTTCTATATACACAAAATAACCATTTCTCTCAAATATTGTTCACAAATCTGAAAAAATCTGTGATAGTGAGCACTTCTCCTTTGCCGAGATAATCCATCCCACCTCACAGGTGTGGCATATCAAGATGCTGATTAGACAGCATGATTATTGCACAGGTGTGCCTTAGGCTGGCCACAATAAAAGGCCACTCTAAAATGTTCAGTTTTATCACACAGCACAATGCCACAGATGTCGCAAGTTTTGAGGGAGCGTGCAATTGGCATGCTGACAGCAGGAATGTCCACCAGAGCTGTTGCCCGTTAATTGAATGTTCATTTCTCTACCATAAGCCGTCTCCAAAGGCGTTTCAGAGAATTTGGCAGTACATCCAACCGGCCTCACAACCGCAGACCACGTGTAACCATACCAGACCAGGACCTCCACATCCAGCATGTTCACCTCCAAGATCGTCTGAGACCAGCCACTCGGACAGCTGCTGCAACAATCGGTTTGCATAACCAAAGAATTTCTGCACAAACTGTCAGAAACCGTCTCAGGGAAGCTCATCTGCATGCTCGTCGTCCTCATCGGGGTCTCGACCTGACTCCGGTTCGTCTTCGTAACCGACTTGAGTGGGCAAATGCTCACATTCGATGGTGTCTGGCACGTTGGAAAGGTGTTCTCTTCACGGATGAATCCCGGTTTTCACTGTTCAAGGCAGATGGCAGACAGCGTGTGTGGCGTCGTGTGAGTGAGCGGTTTTCTGATGTCAATGTTGTGAATCGAGTGGCCCATGGTGGTGGTGGGGTTATGGTATGGGCAGACGTATGTTATGGACGACGAACATAGGTGCATTTTATTGATGGCCTTGTGAATGCACAGAGATACAGTGACGAGATCCTGAGGCCCATTGTTGTGCCATTCATCCACGACCATCACCTCATGTTGCAGCATGATAATGCACGGCCCCATGTTGCAAGGATCTGTACACAATTCCTGGAGGCTGAAAACATCCCAGTTCTTGCATGGCCAGCATACTCACCGGACATGTCACCCATTGAGCATGTTTGGGATGCTCTGGATCGGCATATACGACAGCGTGTTCCAGTTCCTGCCAATATCCAGCAACTTGGCACAGCCATTGAAGAGGACTGGACCAACATTCCACAGGCCACAATCAACAACCTGATCAACTTTATGCGAAGGAGATGTGTTGCACTGCGTGAGGCAAATGGTGGTCACACCAGATACTGACTGGTTTTCGGACCCCCCCAGACCCCCCCAATAAAGCAAAACTGCACGTTTCAGAGTGGCCTTTTATTGTGGCCAGCCTAAGGCACACCTGTGCAATAATCATGCTGTCTAATCAGCATCTTGATATGCCACACCTGTAAGGTGGGATGGATTATCTCGGCAAAGGAGAAGTGCTCACTATCACAGATCTTTTCAGATTTGTCAACAATATTTGAGAGAAATGGTTATTTTGTGTATATAGAAAATGTTTTAGATCTTTGAGTTCATCTCATGAAAAATGGGAGCAAAAACAAAAGTGTTGCATTTATATTTTTGTTCAGTGTATAATAGATTTTTTTTAAATAGTTAAATGTTAGAAATTCCTCTGTGCCTTTTCATTTTGGAGCTCTAACTTTATACAGAATACCGTTGTCAATATAGCACTGATTCGGCTGTTAAAGTAATGCTGGTATAAAATTATCTCTGATGGACAGGGATTGTAGACTATAGCCTTCTTATTCTGTGATTTTGTTGGGATGGCTTTTGTCATTCTGTTTTGCAGCAGAAAATGGAAATATAATATTTGTTCCTATCCCTCTGCACTGCTTACTGGACAGACCAACTGCAATATAAGCCATTGACTTATTATGGATTTTTCCCTTGAGACAATACCTCACTATTGTGTAGCTTAGGAGAGCCAGTTAACACCCTCAAGCTTCAGGAGCACACACATTGTACCAAGCCGTCATTTGCAATGTGTGCTCTGTGCCAAAGTAATGTGTCTATAAATGGAGGAATAGAAGCCAAATTCCAAATCAACTGACCTGTAGCAGACCAGGGATATCTGCTGCTCCCAAACACCAGAAGCTTTAAGAAAATCTGGATTTAGGAGGCTGCCAGAGAAACCATCTGTGTGCTCTGACTGCATAAGCTCCATCAGCTGTGCTGTCACCCTTATCTCTGTACCTCCGTCTTCGTTGCAATATTTGAAAACTAACTGAATGCAAACACATACAGTGGATGCCACTCAAAATTTGATGAAATCCAGACTGTATTAAGAAAATCTAATTATTTTAATATTGTTAATATTTGCTTCTTGGAAAGTGCGTCTTTCATTTTCTTGGGCAATCTAATAAAGGATGAAGATGAATCTCACATACATTAGGAAAACCATGAGAAATAAGAGCTATTGATTTGACTATTTTATTAGGCATTGTCACATGGGATAGACTACATCTAGCATATATAATCTGAATGTCAATAGCAACAAAAGGTAAATGTACTGTGGTTCAGTGCTAGCTATGCCACTGCCATAATGGCTGTTTCTCATCTACTGTTTTGTGAATGTTACAAGCACTATTTTAGGTAGTTCTTATAAAACTCACAATCTAAAATATTTTGATGTGACATTTGTCCACAGTTTTAGGTTTTTGAATTGCCGTATGGTGAAACAAGTGTTTAGCCAGATATTTAAGCGTCTTTGGGTTCAAGAAAAGCGCTATAGCAATATCATTTATTATTATTATTATTATTATTATTATTATTATTTACCTTTGGCTTTTAATTTATAGTGCATCTTGTGCGCAAATAATTGTTGGGCGATAATATGAAACGATTGGTCTAGACTAGAGCAATACATCACCAGTATAAATA